>NW_026866954.1:0-77461 GCF_026571515.1 Ruditapes philippinarum | reverse complement strand
AAAAAATGCCGATGAATTCCACTATATGTTAAAAATGCCCTTTCTTCTGTTTCAGTAGGAGAAGCCTAATTCAAAAGTAAATATTTCAATCGACCGAACACACTTAAATTCAAAAAACTGATGCAGTCTTAATAATAGCAAATATAACAATATTTGTGATTAGTCATATTAAAGAACTGAAAATGTTTTATGAAACTTCAAATATATACTCAAATCATTTTTGAGAACGTTCAATTCTCTAGCAAGATTTAGAATTATGTCCCTCTTGAACTTATATTTTTTCGAGATATTGGTATTGTTTTACTCCAACTTCTCCATTCCTTATAGGAATTACTTCAAACTCCCACATTATAATAATATGACAAGGTTTATCAATCAAAAATCTATATTTCGAGAATTATCTCTAAGTGACATTATGCCAATCCGAAGGTATATAGTGAGTGAACAGGTAAAGATCAAAATAAGTTTTCATTTTGCCATAATTCCTTTTTATTTAATAATCAAGTTCGCATAAACAATAAATAACGCACAGATCCAAACGAAATGTCTGTAAATATCCATTAGAATTTACCTATAACGCTAAGTTTATGAAAAAGAGTGGGGCAGTCTTTTTAAATAATAGGCAGATTTATATTTTTATCCTAAACATTTTCCAATATCAACTGTTGGTCAAACACCATTTTGACAGTCAATCTTTTGAAATATAAATTCAATTCAGCTCATCTTGACTATGAAAATATGAGCATAATTGATTTTTTTATTCATTCTTTAACTTTCTTATTTCTTCATGGGTTTACTTCAAAATTCAGAAGAAAAAAACATTCTTTTTCAATACCTTCATTATATATTTAATTTTTCAGTTTTAATACTATACATGTTTATAGTACATTTATATTTGAAAATCTTCTGTTGAAGAATTTTGTTTTAAAATGTTTTATTTTGGATGCATGTATGTTTAAAAAATAAAATTAACTTTAGAGTGTCATTTAGTCCGTCTGTCTGTCTGTTCATTAAAACTGATGCCTGAGATCACTTTCAAAGATTTGTTTCAATAAATTTACTTAAAATAGAGAAAAGTTGAAACATTAGTTGAACTTAATCATCCTGAGAAAATTGGACCTTTTCATAATCTGTTGTATAAACATAATTTCCTTAGTAGGCAGGGAAACTTCACACATTACTATAATACAGACAAACTAAGAACTCAAACTTCATTCATTCATTAAATTTCCTATGCGTTTTCTAATTTTGACATCTGCTTACTCAACTGCCGGCATATAATATGATAATATCTGCTTATCGTGAAATTCGCTCTTATCTAACACCCGACCGAGGATCGGCAAACCTGTGAGGAATACTAAATGATCAAGGAGTACTATAAGAATGCTAAATGCAAGATTTCAAAATGGCCCAAAACATTTCCCATTTCGAATTAGACCAAGCTTGTCCCGATTTTCGTCATACTGCATGTTTTTCACGTATTTGCCGTTTCTGTTAAAATGAAATTTTTGTCTTGATATTCAAACAATATTTCAAGTTTGAAATGAATATTTGTGATGGTTTTGGGGGAAAATATAAAAAGGGAGAAATGCCTTTCAAGATCAGCTTAATACCTTTAGAAATGCATTTTACTTTTATAAAAAATAAGTATTTTATGTTTTAAGTGAATGTGTTTGAATTTTTGAGCAATAAGTCGTATCAAGGCGAAAACATAATCGAAAACATAACCAAAAAGGTTTAGCAACGCCGGCACGTTTAGCTTTTCATTAATGAAACAAAATCATTTCTCGGCTGTCATTTGGTCACGGAGGCCCCTCATACCTTCTGATATAAATGCAAATATTGTGTTAAACAATAGCTGAAAGTAATGACATATGATATACAATCATATCAAACATCAAACACATATCAGTTTCCGCCGCCAAATTCCCTTAAGTATGCAAGTCATAAGTGATCGCATTTGGAAACCTGTTGATCATTTCAAAACAAGGCAATGTCAAAACCCAAGTTAACCATTTTTTACGTCCCCCATTATCGGAAGATAGATAACAACCGCATGTACTTTAATTATTAGAGCAAACTGATTAACTAACGATACGCTACAAGTAAACATAAGATTTGAACTTTTATCATGTTGAAATTAACTGTACATTGTATTCTATTAAATTAAAATGCATTGGCTGCGGTTGTATTAACAAACATATTAGCGAAACAAAGTAACCACAATTAAATGATATCTTATTCGACATTCAAGTATAATTTTTCATAAGCATCAGCTTAATTGTTATGTCACTGGTTTACTGTATGAAAATTGTTTGGTCTTTGGGCCCCGGATCAGAGGGTTTGAGTGCTATATTTTCCTTGAATACTTAAGTTGTTCAGATGTGTGTTAAGGAACATCAGTCATTGATAAAATAGAGAAAAAGGAACCCCTAAAGAATGTCCAAAACGGCAAAATTGAAAATGTTGCAGGTTCCGTTTGATAAAGCCCAATTAACACTGTCCCGGTAATGGCCACGGTATCGCTACTGCATTCGGAACTGCCTCGGCTATTATCTATAATATTAACCTCGGAAACAATACGGATTGAAAGTAGTTCTACCACGTGGTTTACAGGTGTAAACAGAAACAGAGATAATGTAAAACGAATGTATATATTTGACATCTATATAATGTCTGTTCCGGTCCTCTTATGCTTGAAAATATGTCTGACAACAATTTGTAATTTAAATATGCCCACAGATGTTCAATTTTAAATAAATCCGACCAAATGTCGGTTTCTACAGCCATATTAGTAAATGTATAAATAATGTATTGTTTGCTTTTGTACCTATGAATTCACTTATTTTAGGTGGACTTTTACTACATATATTGGAAATAAACGTGTCAACAACTCCCAGCATTAAATTACTATTTGTTTACATGTTTAGTTTTTTAGCGTAGGTTAGACCGGAATACCGCATCCGTTCTGTGTATTCATACTATTGTGTTCGAGGTCCTTATCCGAAGACTGACGGAAAGGGCCGAGTAGTTGCGATTGTCGCTACTGGTATCAGTTTGTTCCGGTTCACCATGGTTTGTCCCTTTACTTCGCGGAATTTCAACGACCCAACGCCGGTTTACCACGGTTGATCATGGTTGACTAAACCGTTGCAAACCGGGACACCAAACCGGGACTGTGTAAATGGGGCTTAAACCGCCCTAGTATGACTGTATTACTATTAAGCATTTGCGGCTTTTTAAGAGGAACGGGGATTGAGGATCGAGGACAAGTTATATAAAGGGATAATCTCTAAATAATCTAACATTTTATAATAAACACAGTTTCTAAGTAACGGATAACACGAGCATTGTAAACGATAATTTGTGTTTGAATTACGTGATCTTGTCCTGAATAATATTATTCCTGTGGCTCTACTTGAGGTGAGATGCCTGACCGCCATATGTACTCGTATTGGTTTAATGAGTATTTCAAATAAAAACATGGAATTAAAGCCCGGATCACGTCTTTCACTGACGATACACTTATACCTTAACGTAACTCGAAGAACTTGTATCTTTGTGTGCATTTGAAATACATTTTTGCCACTTCAGTGAAAATCGTGGTGGGATTTTAAGCAAGCAAAACTTCCTACCGAAATAAATGAACCAGATATTTAGTAAGTATGATTACGAGAAACGATGAAACTACATAAGTATTTACATCATAAATCAGTTACCCTAAATCTGCACCATTCATAGTGTATTTTGACACTGTGTAAAAATAGCTTTTAATCCCTTGGTAAATTGCAATAAAATTCATCATTGTCTATTTTACTGACGCATTATGCTGATATATTTTGAATATATATATAATTTATATCCTCCATAAGCCTTTTAATAGACAGTCTTCTTCGACTGAAGAAGGTTATAAGTTCAAGCCACGTGATACCAAATACATGAAAAATGTTACCGACAGCTCCTGGTTTGGCGCTCAGAATTGAAACAGCAGTGAATAATGTTTAAGATATCGAATTTGATGTTGGAAATAAGATTGCACACTGTTAAGAGAACCTGTTTAGATCGTACAATAGACGCATTATCAGTATATGACTAAAAGAGTGTTTAAATATCTGAAAAAAAGTGATCATTCGGAAGCATTAAAAACAGCAAAAGAAATCATGAAAACGAAGACTCGGATTGATTGGGTTGATGGATAATAAAAAGTGTAACAACCCTTACTCCCCTAGCACCAGCTAAAGAGGAACTCAAATCTCAACACTTAAAAGTGCTGGACTCAATTATCTTAAAAGAGCAGAAAAATATAGCAACACTGAAGTGAAGTACGGGCGCCTTTTTAACGGGTGCTACACGGCATTTGACACCTGCCGCTTTGGTGTATAACTCCGATCCAGTAACTCACTCCATTTCAATTTCACATTTCAATATTTTCAAAATATTGCCAGCGCTTTAGGCCGTACAACGTCTTGAAAGACGTCTTTTGAGTTATGGATTTAGTGCCGAAATAAAACACATTTATAGGTGCAGTCCCTATGGAAAGACTGGGCATCTAAACCAAGGGCAAACTTAAGCGGCTCACATGCATCAGTCATTGCTAAGTCAAACTCCGATAAATCTTAACAGATGTACAAATGAGGGCACGCATCGACAGTTGACCAGCAGTTTCGCTCGGGCCTAGTCCCGAGACAACTCGAACCCGGATCAGCCCCACGTGAACTGCACAATCGAGGCCGTTGTCAAGACGTAAAGATATCCGTGCTCAAGCTGTAAAACGTTTTGACATCATCAAAGGACGAAACTATTGATGCAAGTCAGTGCACTAGACAAAACAACCGTCAACGCAAACGACCACTGGCTCAGCTTGTGAGAAAAGTTCTGAATTTATTTAGCTTCATTCCTCTTGCAATTACTAAAATGAAAATTAAAATGTAAGGAAAGAAACACAGAAAGATATCCTGGCTTTATTTCAAGTGTTCGTATTATGTGTTGAGATGACCCCTCAATATTAACGTAACTGTTCCTCGGTAATCGTTCCCAACATAATGTCGCAAATGTCTTTACTATTAGTATACTAGCAAGAAAAAAAAGTCTTCAAATCAATGAAATTACTTAAACCGATTTCTGATCGCGACAATATCATAATACTTTTAAGATGTTGTCAATCAGGGTTATAAATGAAAAAGGGAGACAAAAGAAAAATACTTATCTATTAAGACTTGAATTTCAATTGTAACTTTCTAGAATACGCTTTCTAGCGTCAATATATCATTATATAGCAGCTCAAATCCTTGATATTAAGGTTCATAAAAAAAAACAATTAAAACAAAGATACTTTTTGTTAAATGGCAATTACAGTAACAATAACTATGAGAGCGTTTTAAATTAAAATACTACTACTTTTAATCATGATTTTAACATGAATTTATATCTTTCGACATTTAACGGTTGTGCTGCGACATTTAACGGTAGCGGAAATTCGTGCGACATTTAACGCTAACATCGCGACATTTAACGGCAAATGATTTTGCAACATTTAGCGGCAGTTGCGACATTTAGCGGTAATGGTGCGACATTTAGCGGCGTTGCGACATATCGGCGCCACAGCAACCAATGTTTTCAACATAAGAAGAAAAGAAAAAAGACGTGTATAACCTCCAGACTGCCATCTGCCGATATTTCAAGTTTCATAAAATATTTTCGGTACCTTTTGTGTTATCACTAGATCCAGTTTATGTGTTAAATTTGCCATACTTTCAGTTTATTTGTTGCCATATCAACCAAAATATTCAATATAGGAAGAATAGAAAAAGACGTGCATAATTTCCATGCTGCCATCTTTCCATATTTTAAGTTTCATAAAAATATTTTTCAGTACTTTTCGTGGACGGACGGACGTTCTATTGGGACAGTAATAATGTGGCTACTCTTTTGTCCTCTTTATTGTTCTTTTTAGCCACACAAAAGAAAACAGCCACAAAAAAGCATTACGGAATGACATCAAAGAAAAAGAACAGTTACCTATTGTTCCTCTAACCACATTATTAATGTCCCGTTAGAGCGAAACGACAGATGGACGGACGGACAGACGGACGGAGATTAAACCTAGAGTCCCCTCCGGTTAAACCGGTAGGGGTCTAATAAAAACGTTTGACATAAACGTATAGTCCGCCCGGACCGCTTTGCTCAATACGGAGAGCATCGAATTAGTAATCTGCTGGATCGTCTGGTAGCTGAAATTTCTCTATGATAATTGTTCTGGAACGTTGTGATAATTGTTCTGGAACATTGTGATAATTCTTCTGGGACACTGTGATAATTGTTCTGGAACGTTGTGATAATTGTTCTGGAACATTGTGATAATTGTTCTGGGACACTGTGATAATTATTCTGGAACGTTGTGATACGGAACATTGTGATAATTATTCTGGGACACTGTGATAATTGTTCTGGAACGTTGTGATAATTGTTCCGGAACATTGTGATAATTCTTCTGGGACACTGTGATAATTGTTCTGGAACGTTGTGATAATTGTTCCGGTACATTGTGATAATTCTTCTGGGACACTGTGATAATTGTTCTGGAACGTTGTGATAATTGTTTCGGAACATTGTGATAATTCTTCTTGGACACTGTGATAATTCTTCTGGGCACTGTGATAATTCTTCTGGAACGTTGTGATAATTGTTCCGGAACATTGTGATAATTGTTCTGGGACAATGTGGTAATTGTTCTGGGACACTGTATAATAATTGTGCTGGGACACTGTGATAATTGTTCTAGGACATTGTAATAATTGTGCTGGGACACTGTGTCAAATGATCATTTGTCTCTCCCCGCCGATTTATAAAACATATAGTAGTCGGTCACTTGTAGAGAAATTGGTAATTAACTGATTACAAATATCTGTACAGGAAAGCCGGTTCGGCAGATCCACCGCCGAGATATGATCAAAAGTGTGTTGAACTCGGCTTAAGAACTACAAAAACAAACAAACAAACAAACAAATATACATATATTTTCAACACTATTAATGCACTCAAAAAAAAACACAAAGAAAATATCAATACATTATGTAGAAAATATCACGACGCATTAACTTTATCAGTGCCATACAACATTTGTGAATACTAGTATAACACATAATAAGAATACTTTAATATGAAACATATATCAAACTAATATTAGTTTTGATTGACAATATCTGAAAGTTTTCAAGTGAATTACAATGAAAAGTCACAATTCTATTAAAACGTACGGTTTTCAATTAAGCAAACAAAAACAGAAATTTGTAAGAACATTGTATATGTATGAGTATTTTCTATTAATTGAGGTATTGACTAACAATTTAAAAAGTATATTACTGTATATAAGTAAAGATTTTAGCAATGCATTTTTCTTGGTTTGAGTTATTTTTTTCTGCTCCCTTTACTGTTTGTTAAAACATTTGTATTTGGACTTAGTCCTTGCGATATTTTCAACCTATGGTTGTGATTATTTAAGAAAAAACACCTTTATCTTTATGTATTAAAAGTACATATGACAATGTGACATATAGACCCAGCACTTCTGTTTATACAAACACTTTTGAAACTATTGAATGATAGCAGTATAAAAATGCCTTCAATGTGATATGCTATTCTCAAATGGTCTGCCATACGGCTCAGGGCTAACATGGGTTGCTAAATCAGTTCCTGACACGAGGTGATTCATGATGCTCCTTTTCTATATCATGAAAAGTAGCACAACTCTTGCTGTGTAATCGAATGAGGTAGATATTAATATTTTCTTTTTCAGTATTGTTAAATGAACAGATTTCTGCCAAGTCACGTGCCTTTTGGATGTACCTAACAGCGCCGCTCAGGTTCCCTTCAATATCGTGTAGTTTGCCTATACACAGATACAGCATAAGTTCGCGGTGTTTCGGAAGAGATTTCAGTCGTCGTACTTCTGCTAAAATGTTTCTGGCTCTCGTGAGATTTTCAATCCCAGGATCAACAGTCTCATCACATACTTTAGAGAAGAATTTAATACCGAGCAATGCCGATGCCATGATTAACAGCGTCCCGCTCTTCCAAACCATCTGTTCTTCAACCGACGCTTCTTGTACGAGTTGCGAGACGCTTTCATAATCCATTATAGCTTTGTGAAGATAGTCGGATGGATTTTCGACTAAGATATACCTCAGTGTGCGAGATGTGGGCCCCCATCATTGACACGTACACTGGAAGACACGGCATGCACGTGAAATTGTCTTCCCTTGACACAGCTACATGCTCTAATGCTGTCTTAACGTTCCCCTTCATTGCCCAGCTGACAGCCATATTGGAGTGATAAATAGCTTTATACATGAACCTGTCCGCTCCGTGTGGCATCGAATCATGCAGACGTTTTAAAATAGCCATTCTTTCATTAAAGTCGGCGCACACCTGTGCGAGCAAAAAATACAGAAGTACCCGTTTATCCAACATAAACTGTTTCCTGGCTGGATTGTCACAAGAATTCAGCATAATATCAAGGTTAAAAATCATTAATTCCAGCGATTCCTTGTTTCCATTGTCCATGCCACAATTTAAAGTATTGTTATCAACACGAACCTTGAGATCTATATAAAATCTATTCAACTCTTCGGCATGGGGCAGTCTGTATTTAGACACGGATCTAGGTATATCTACACTTGTAAGCGCTGTTAAATCTTCACTTTTAATACATCCTCTCTGAACCACAAGACTGTTCGCTAAAAGTTGATTCCCTGAATCACAAAGAACTCGTAAAAGATCATCAAACGAAAGAAAGACAACTATTTCCCAAATAAAGCGATTTAATTTTAAGAGTTGTTTCCCTTTCGAATCTTCTTTATTCCTTTTATAATTGTCACTCAAGTGTTTCGTCAGACACTCGTCGATTAAGTTCAGATTTTTTAAACTCCGGACAATCGTACGAATGTTGATACTTATCTTTGATTTAAAGTCCGTATGTGCGATAACCTCCTCTATGGCCCTGATGTCTTCCACGTCCATTTCACCTGTTACTATGTTGTTAAACGTCCGATCATTATTCATATAAAGTGAAATAAAAATTATGTAATCTCTCTATGTAAACGATTATCTTGCCCGACATAATATTATGTTATTGCCACGTCATCTTGTTTTAAAAACAATTACACACAATCACAGATGTATAAACAAAATTAGCTCCATGACACAATCAGATTTAAACCATGTTAACATCTTAATTGATAAATCCAATTATTTAGTCACATTGTTAGTTACATTCTTCTTCTAAATTTAGATGTTTACACATTGTCTGACCTACATTCTTTTCATATCCAACGGAAGCTATTAAATTATCTGTCGATATTTTTGTTTTATTTTTAAATCTTTCGCAATTTGTTTCTCGGATATATTGAAAATATCTGGAATAAAAAATCACTTATAATAATCACCATTTTTTTCTTCGCAAGTCGCGTTGTAATTAAAACAATGTAGAAACACGTGACGTAATAAGGAGTGTAATCACTACCACACCACTTACATCAAGTGGTGCACAGGATTGGTTTAAATTAACTTTTCTGACCAAGCCAAAAATTTAAATAAAGTTGTCATAGGTCCCACTGTTGCATTATTATATTCGCGCGTTGGCTCCTGGGTCAATATATGTAATTCGCTGTTGGTTTAGGGGTCAGTTTGTTCGTTGATCGATATACTCGCGTTTTTTTATTTGTTTTTGGGCGCGGTCAAGATTACTGTTATTATAGGCTTTTAAAATCTCGTAATGACCTATACAGAATTGTGAAGGTCAGTGTTGTCAAGTTTATTACCGAAATGTAATGATATTTGTCAATCGATTTTCACAAGACAAAAATCAAATTGCTGGTGGAAGAAAAAAAAAATGTTTTGATAATTTTATCGAGATATTTGGGTATATTTATCAGCACAATGTAAAATAAAATTAGTATTTTAATTTTTTAAAACCTTCCCTGGCTGAATTTTTTTAAATGGACGTTCAGCATAGCAATTTTTCTAGTTTTTTAAAACAAAAATTTTTAAAGATTTTAGGGGTTTAATATAAGCATTTAAATTCCGTAAAATCTATTTAAACGTTATAAAACTCAAGTTTGCCCTATCTAAAGCATTTTTGAAAACATTATTTCTACGGCATTATGTGTCTTTAAACTACAATGCAACTTAATACTATGTTGGTACTTAATACTGATGCATTTAAATGGTTTGTGATGTCACGTATTTTTATGTTTATTTTGGACCCTTTAAAAAAGTAAATTAAAATCAAATACGTGCTATGCTCAACGAGGTTTCATGTCGTACATTAAACAATTTCTAAATTAATTAAGATTAGCCATATGCGTCTTATTTACACACGGATAAGGTTCGGCCTAAATATTTTTAGATATTGACAATTTTCATTGCAGTTTTTGTAACATTTTTTTATTGCAAAGTTAATAGGTATCTGTAATAATTTAGAGTATCTTAATTAATGGTGAACATGCTTAAGCTGATAAATATCCATTCCAGGGTTTTCTTATCCTAGGTGTTATTTTCCAAAAGGTAATAAGTCTACGAATGAATATAAAATATGCAGAACTTAACCATAAAAGTCTGCTGCTTCCTGAAGGAACTAAATAGTAATTACTGGGGGGTATGAGAAAAATGGTCAGACCTAGTTGTTCATAAATCATCATAGGCTTGCACCTTAGCCAATACACTTAGCTCCAGTTACGGTGCCTATGATCAGAATTTTCAGACCCTGTTATGATGTAATACAAACAGTTTAGCAACAAATGAAAGTGGAAAAACAGAAAAGTGGTAACAAATATCAGTGTTGCTAAAAATTTATTACATCTTTTGCTATATCAGCAAAAGTTAACATATATTATGCATATTAACTTTATATACAGGGATCACAAGTGTTTATGTATTAAATAAACTTCTGTAGTTATATTATTTTCCCTAACAATGTAACAGACATGTCATACATACAGGTGAATATAGCTGTTTATATATTGAAGGAATCACAAATCTAAACAAGTTAAATATCAAATTATCTGATTTTATAGATATAAAATTCTTGAAAATAAAAGAAATTTTCTTAAATCTAAATATTTCTAGCTTGTTAACTGAAGTTTAAATTTTACAAATATCAATATAAATTTGTATTTATTTTTTTTTTCTTGGTTAGGTTTAATGTCGCACCTACACAGTATAGGTCATAATGGCAACTTTCCAGCTTTACTGGTGGAGGAAGACCTCAGATGCCTTTCCATGCATTATTTCAAGCACAGACGGGTAACTGAGTAGAACCACAAACATTCTGTAAGCTACACATGTAAGTGGGTAGCTTCCTCAAATGAAGTAAGTCCCTGTCGAGATTCGAACCCACAGCAGTGAAGGGCATGTGGTCCATGTATGTTTAATTTGGCACCAAGTCATAAATGATAACCAAAATAAAATTTGTTAAAACAAACGCATTCATGAATAGGCTCTATATCTGGCTATCTTAATTAAGTAACAATTCACTTTTGAAAATTATCACTTTCAAAGCCAACTTTTTTGGTACCTTTTTTAAGTTCTATCAATTATATACATATTCTTATAATTAAATTTACAATTAATGGTTATCAAATCAGTCTATCGGAGCTTCGGTTATAACTCATGATTGAATTCAAAAATACAAATATCATTGGCTAATTGGACAGCTACAAGGTAACCAATCACCATAAACTACTGCTTAAAAAATTGCAAATACATATAAAAATATGCCAAATTTAAAAATCTTAATTAAGTAACAAAATAATTTGTTAAAATGCAAATCAATCTGTCAAATACAAAAAAAGTTTGAAACCATTGAAACATATTTGGTTAAATACTGTTTCAATGATTTCTAAAAATGTCTAACAAAATACTGTTACTTTCACTGCTACTGTAAAATATTTAAATGCAACTTTCCCTTCAAATTTTCAACCTCTAAAAGGTCATAATCTCTGAATATCAGTAAGCATAATAGGTCCAAATGAGCTGTTTAAAGTTACCCATTCTACATAAAGTAATTTCAGCAATTCAAATTCAGTATATGATACTTTAAAGGCACATTATGCCTCAGAAATCAATATATTTTTTTAATTTTCAGAAATTTCAGACATGTGTTAATAGTGTTTGAATAATGGATTTAGAGCATGTTAGATGTTAACAACTGAAAAAGGTAGCGCTGAATGTGTAGTTATGTGTTATAAAGATAGCAAAATGTAAACAACATAGTATTTTGACCTCCTTACAAAATACTTATCACTAGAATTATACTAGTTGCCAACACTGCTATAGTTGAAATAAACAGTCCATGTATATGACAAAGGTAAATTACTTTGAAAACTGTAACAAGAAAGCGAACATCAAGTTTTTGAGAAATAAAATTGGCAGCATTTCTGAGGCATAATTGGGCCTTTAAAAACAATATTACATTTTTCTGACTAGACATACACCTTCTTTTATACAATAATGCAACAAGTATTATATTTCAGGGGAGACAAACAGTATTATATTTCAGGGGAGACAATCAATGTCACTGAGTAAATATTTCTAATGTAAAAATATTCACTGGTTACCTTTAATAAATGGAAATAAAAGCTTTCATTTTTTGTTAAAAATATCAATTATTAAATCATCAGTAAGTCATACACAGAATTATATCCTCCATGGATGATTATTCACAAATTAACCAAACTTTGTAAGTGGATTTGATTTAAAGATTTTTTTTTTCAATTCAGGCTGTTATAACAGAAAAAATATACAACCAGTTAATGTATCAAAGTAACATCAACAATGAAAACAAAAATTTTAGAATGTGGCTGTTTGAACAGAGGTATTTTTAGTGTTGAGAAACAAGAGATATATCATTAATTGGCCACTTAAACAAAGTCAGTACAGCTGACGGAATTCTTCATGTTCAACTGAAAATTAAAATAAATCTGAAGCACATGTTTATACTACTAGAATGTGCCCAAGTTATATGTGCCGTATTGTAATTTTATCATTTGAATGACAGGTGGTTAACATTTATTCCATTAATACATTGACTAATTGACTATTCTTACATTTTGGTTAAGTGGTTGATCATTTGTTGTAATGTCAAGTAATTGATTTAAAATTTGTCCTATTGTCAACTGCTAATGTCAATTAGTTGATTGAAAATTTGTCCTAATGTCAAGTGACTGATTGAAAATTTGTCCTAAAGTCAATGTAAATGACTAATCAGCTGACCTAATTAAATGAAATTACTGACATCTAATGACACATTCTGCATAACATGATATATAATTCTATCATATATTATGATACATCCCTGGGCTCACCTTTTACCCATATCTGAATAACACAAGGGACAGAAAGGCATACCATTAACAAAAATTCATAAAAAAAATCTCTGTAACAAAATATAAGACTATCTTTCGGATTTCCTGAATCATATTTTTAACATAAATAAAGTAATAAAAATATTTTTTGTCCATAACAGTAACTATCAGGTATGGTTTTCTTCCATTTCCTTGTCTTTGTTCACTATATTCATAGCTTGTTGACTTTTCATAAACTTCTTTAGTTGATTTTCCAGAGATTTCCGAGCCTTTGCTTCGTCTTCTAAATCTTTCTTCATTTTCTTCTGATCCTGAAATAATATTCATGTATATTTGATTAAAAGAAACGAGGTTTGTTTACATTGTAAACGAGTTGCATAATTATGTTTATAACAGCAAGACCTTAATAAACAGTCATTTAAAATCATTTTCTAGCTTTCAGACCAGGGGTGCTTTTCACTAATGTACTAACGTTATTGTAACTCAAATTTGAACTTTTTGTGTAAGCAGAACTTACCTATTTATTTGCGTTATACTTAACTTTCTAAGCTTCGCATTTGCTTAAGTTTAAACGTAAAGTTAAGCTCACTTATTACTGGCGTAAATTGCACAGTATGTTTAGAGAAATGCAACTAAGGAAAATTTAAGTTTAGGGCGTAAGACCAAATTTACGTAAAAAAATATGCAAAACTTACAGAATGTTAGTGAAACGTTCGCAAGATTTTTAATTGCCATATAACATGCATAAAATGGTACATTAACAGCATATTCTACATATTAACTCCATGCCTTAAAGAATATGAAGTAATACATAATGTGACATCATTTGACAACAATATGCGTCTTTTTGTTTTGATTCTGTTCAACTATTCTATATTACATTATATATATGAGAAGACCAATAAGGTATGCTCTTCCATGGTTCATTTTTATATGACTCCTTTACTGATATATAATAAGATGAAATGATCATTTCTTAACACTGTACATGGTCTGAAAACAAGTACAATTTAAGTCTTCTTTATACACTTTTATTAATGAAGAAAACAAAAAAGACAACTTACCATTTCTAGTGCCTTAACTTGGTCCCTTAATGAATATACAGTATCAACCAATGACCTGAAATGATTGCAAACACGCCTTTAATATATCATCTTATATGACATGTACTTCTTGGTAAAAATATGTATATATGTAGACTATACAGGTTTATAAAATTAGAAATATGATCTGCGCCATGATAAAACCAACATAGTGCATTTGCTATTAGTTTCTCTACTTGTAATAGGGTTTGTAAGTGAACAGCATGGATCCTGATCAGACTGCGAGGGCTGGTCTGGATCCATGCTGGTTGCAAACACACTGTGTTGGTTTTGTCAAGGCGCGGTTCATATATGTTGCCATTAAATTATTAATCAATACACCTTCTTGAGTTTGATAGCAGGCACATATTTCAAGCTTCACTGGCAAATACGAAACTTAGAGAGCCATATTAATCCATATCTGCTTGCATCAAAAAGTGGACTCATCATGTTTTGAATGTGGAACTGTCTGCTGTTAAAGCAGCACGCCTACGCTTATTTTACCCAGAATTTTGAAAATATATTTATAAGTAAAATATTGTAAACTGAATAAAGATATACAGTTGACTCCGCTTGTAACAAATTCAATGGGACATTTAAATATTGTTCGTTATATCTGAAGTTCGCTAAAAGCGAAGTAGCAACAACTTGCTGACTTGTTTGGGTGAATAAATTTGCTGTGAAAAAGGCATACCATTCAGTGCTTACCGGTATAATCGGTATTTTACGGCAATGGTATTTACACAGCACAAATGGTGCTTACAATCCTAGTAAATTACCAAAAAGAGGTCAAAATATGGGAAAAATAGCCCTTACTGTGTTAGTAACACTGTACAAATATGGCGATAAATACTGCAAAATCAGCTATAAATCGTCCATGACTTGTAAAATTTTACTTGAATCTTGATTATTTTTAATTAAAATTTTATCATTTGAGCCGCGTCATGACAAAACCCAAGTAATGCGTTTGCGACCAGCATGGATCTAGACCAGCCTGCTCATCCGCGCAGTCTGATCAGGTTCCATGCTGTTCGCTATCAGTTTCTCTACTTGTAATAGGGTTTGTAAGCGAACAGCATGGATCCTGATCAGACTACGTGGATCCGCAGGCTGGTCTGGATCCATGCTGGTCGCAAACGCATTACGTTAGTTTTGTGGTGACGAAGCTCATTTTAACATACACATTTCATCACAACATTCATGCATAACCAAGCATTGAAAAATCCCTTACAACATTAAAATAAAACACAGAAATTTTTTAACTGAAATAAAAATGAAACTTAAACGAAAATAATCCTCTATCACTACCATAGGCATCCAAAAACAAAAAGACCATGCTTCACAAAAAATAAAATATAAAACAATACTTAAATTAATTAAAACCTTCAATTCCAAACAAGGGGTACACTGAGCATTTGCCAATCTTTGCCATAATCATTGAATTTTGACCATCTTTTAGACCATTCGAAAACATTTTTCTTCCTTGTGGTACATTATTAACTGATAAGGAACACATTCAAAAATAACTCAAAACAGAAACAACAGTGACCATGCGGAGTGATAATTGGTTTACAACAAGGAGATATCATTCCCAACTCACCCAGTCCATTGTTTGGACTGTTTACTTTCAGTCGGAGGGGTTGTAGTCGCTCCTAATTTTTCCTTAATGGTCATTTTTTCTGTGAGGGTACTACGATTAATTGTTATTTTTTTTAAGTCGTTATTTTTTGTTTTATTTTTATTTGTAGGTAATAGATTAATAAAGGTAAAAAAAAAAAAAGTTATAACATTGTTGATTTTTACATTTTTTCAAAAATGAATCAAAGTCAGTCTGATTCAAAAGATGCTTATTATAATATGTACTGTGTTAAAAATTGAAATTAGTTTATTTAAATGATTTCTACCAAACCGGCATTTTATTGATCATGCCTTGTGTTTGTTATAATATTTTTTTAGTAAATAACACAGAAATTTTTTTTTTTTTTTTCAAATAAGTGTTTGAATTATTTTTTGTCCAATATGAATGCAGTATTTTAAATCGACTTCAACATATTTACTTAGTAAGTTGGTTAATTTAATCAATCTACTGAATCAACTGTTTATAAGCAAATCAACAAATTAAATTGGTCAAACAGCTTACTTATGGAAACAAACCAAAACTAAATTCTGAATATCCTTGGCATCCCTGTTTTAATGATGGTGTTTTCACTCTTGGATCACGGCAGTTAGCCACAATGAATAAACAAGAGCACAGTTCAGCCACCACATCGTTCTTGGGCAGGCTGTCAACCATTTCCGTCTATTCTTCACTTTTAAAAAAAATGATAACTTTTTAACATGCCAGGGGAGAGTAAGTTAAAGGGCTAGAAAGGATTTTTGATTTCAATTACCTGTACTTATAAAATTAACCTGGCCCTCCCATTCACCCCCAACGCTTTCCCCTATTGAGCCCAAACGCTATTTTGACTTTTGTTTTTAAACCTAATTTTTTTTTGGGAAAAAAATCCATTAATTTAGGTATGGGGAGGGGAGAACTTACTTTTCCTGAAGCATGTCTGGTCCACCCCCATCATCTACAATGATCTTCTCCTCTTGGGGTATTAATACATTAGGACTGTATAAAATGGCTGAAATTGATAGAATAATATACTAAGTGATAAAACATGTTTTACATTTTTTGTATTTGTCTAAGAAAATTACAGGTTATTTCAGATTTACTACATACATACTTGTCCCACAAATAATTATCTGTATCCCTTATTACCATATATGAGCTTTTCTATCATAATAGACTTGAACCTGCTGTAATTTGGAATAGCCCATTTAATGTTAATGAAGGGGTTTTACCTTAGTTGTCAATATATTGTATCCTGGATCCTCTGAAAATATGAAGTTGGTCAGCCATGGATGTGCAGGCTGGCCTGGATCTATACTGGCAGAAAAGGCTAGTCACTTTTAGTTCCAGCAGGTTACAAATTTAGAGCATAAAACCTATCCCAAAAAATAAATCAACTATTTTATAGTATTTAATAGCCGAGTACTGAAAAAGTCTAAGGGGGAAAAGATAAAAATAACATGTTTAAAAAAAACTGTAAAAAAAATAGAACCAATATTCCATAATAAGAGTTTAAAGTTAGTAAAGTACATTTTCAAGTTAGTTTAAATAATAAACAGCAGGCTATTATAAAATACAAATATAGATAAAAAATATAGTAAAGTAAAACACATGACAACACCTAATTTACCTTGACAACAAGATCAGGTAAGATTCTGTAGAGTGTGTCCCTCCACACTGCTAAATGTTAGTGTAGCATGACCACTAACTAAACTTCTAAAATGTTAGTTTTACATGACCACTGATTATAAACTGATAAATATCATTTATAAATGACAAACAGATATATTATCTAAAAAATACATTTTCAAATACAACTGTAATCAAATTTCAGTGTAAATCGTTATTATCACTGGACAGGAACATAATCAGCTTGTCTTTCTTTGAATCTCAGCCCCAATCACCCCATGAAGTGTCCCGGAAAGTTCCCCAAGGAAAGTCCCCACAATGAAAAGTGTCCAGGAAAGTCCCCACAATGAAGTGTCCCCAGAAAGTTTCCCAATGAAAAGTGTCCCGGAAAGTACCCCAAAATTAATGAAGTGTCCCAGAAAGTAACGTAGAAATTATGGCATATATAATGTCTTTTAACCTGCTGCATTGGTGTAATGGATTTGCCCTATACTGAATTAGAAATAATATATTTAAAGTTTAGAATTTGAAACAATACATTTTTAGTTAAAGTGATAACAATATAAAGAAATAAAAAAGCTATTAACAGTATAGGGCCTCAGATGTGCAGGCTGACCTGGCTCTGTACTGGTGGTATGACTAATCACTTTTGACTCGAGCCGGTTAAGGGTTTATGGGAGGAATTTCATTATCAAAATGTTAAAATTGTATAAAACACTGGACAAGTATTTAGCATGTCATTTTTGCTACTTCAATTAATGCTATGGGGAACTCGGCAAATGTGGGATTTTGCAAGCTTTTCCCCACAAGTACAAACAAATTTTAAATATTTAAAGCTTCACACTGTGCCCTTTAGTTCACAATAGATTAGTTAACTTGTTGGGCTTATTTTGGAAGTTGTAATTGTAAAAGTTTGTTTATATCCCCAAATTAGTTAGTAAAGCCCAAAATATTTTTAATTCTGAGTAAGCCTTTTCAAGTAAGATACATTGTCACAAAGTCAATTTTTCCCCTTTTGAAACTCTTAATTTAATTATGTACCTAACAAGAAAACAAAGGCAGCTTGGGAAAATGAGCTTAGAACAATGTATGACAAATAATCAGTGTTTAAAATATTTGCTCACAGAGACAGATTTTCTATTATGTAGTCATTTTTGACTGTAATTTACATATTTCATGGAAAATAAAAATAAAATAGTCATTATATTACAATGATTTAATCAGTTACACAATGTAAACAACAAAAAAATGTCTGATGATGACATCATATTAAGCAATTCAGCAAATCATAAAACTTATCATGGAGCAAGTATTTATATTGTGTCAGTGTGTTGTTAACTTATATATAACATTTGAGAATATCTTATGCAGTGCAAATTATCTATAAAACATGTATTATGCATGAAATGTATTTACATAAATTATTACATGATTTTTGTTTTCAATCTTAGTTAAACTAAAAAGATTAACAGTAAAATGAACATAAATATTACAAAAAAAAAAAAAAAAAAAAAAAAAATCAAATTTTCCACAAATTCATCATCTTTAGTGCAGTTATTTCCTCATAGTTAAACTAAAAAGATGCTCATTTATATTATAAACACATTTTATTTCCTTGTTTTAAAAACTTGAAATAATTTAACAAGTAATTTTAACTCTTGGGTTTTAAGAAAACCTTAATGTACCTTTTTTAATTTAAAAATATGCGGCCCAAAATCAACCTCATTCATATGCAATAAGTTTTATGACTAAAAAAAGTTGGTTTTTAATTGCCCGACTTTTTTATAAGGGTAAAATTTTTTCTTTTTTTGGTAATATGACTCTTGTGTTGTACATTACAACTTAACATGTTTCAAACAAACAGAATGTTGACAAATATTTCAATTATATCAAATGTCAAGTAAATGTAACAATAGTAAAATGAAAAAAATTTCTTCAATTTAGTTATCTTTAGTGCAGTTTTTTCCGCTTCCTTTTATCCTTTAAAAGAAAAATATCAATTTAACTCAAAAGACATATCACTTATTTTCACTTTAAAAGTTCAAATTTATACATACAAAACAAACACTAATAAAACAAAAAGACATAATCTTACTTATTTACAGACATTTAATGGAACAAAACACAAAATTGTTATCACTTTTTACTTATTAATCAAGCTCTCCGATACTTGTACAGTACATAAAATGATTTTCATGATATACAGTAAGTCAAGTTTTATGCCGTCCTAAAATTGATGTCAAAATGATTGTTATGCTGTCCTACAATTAATGCAAAAATGATTATTAGGCCAGATATCTTATATTAATTTTCTCCTATGGCATTCTAAGTTACTAATGACACTCTAAGAGCCTGTTAAGTCAGCAGTGCAAGTATGTGACCTTTTTGCACTTAAATTATACTTAACATTGTAATAAAAACTGTTTTAAGCATCTGTAAAAGCCTTGGTCATTTCCTCATATCATAAGACATTCTTCCACATGTCACTCTAAGACTACCATTAAATACTAGGTAATTAAACAGCAAGATTTTTTAACCAGTGTTTTTTTTTAAGGTTTAAAATCAATGCTGACCTCCTGTCTAATTGCAAAAATATTTCTGTGACTGCATATACTATGAGCTTGTATTTCTTATGGTCCCTTTACCATTTATCATCAAGGCCTCTGATATCTTAAATATCAAAAAATAATGAGCTTACAAAAATTAAGCATGTAAAATACAATTCCACAAAAAAATGACAGTAGTTATATATGCAATGAGTATAAAATAATATATTAAAGTCTTTTCAAAGTCTTTGTCAGTCCTTTAGCAAGAGGGAAAGTAGCACAGCAGAATCCATGAATCATCCCTCCCCCAGTCTCTGTGAATGGAAACTCATCCCACTCTGGTGAACTCAGTGGCTCCTGTGATTGGCCAACTCCACTGTCAGCTGAGCAGAGGCGGAGCTTCTTCAGATCCACTGTTGTTTTCATTGGTTGATGTCAAATTTTGAATTATCCAATCAGATAAATTCATTGAAAAATTATCCAAAAAGCAGCAGGAAAGATAAGAAGACAAAGATTGAAATTTTTTTAAAATTAACAAATAATTCATAAAACATCATAACCACATTCATGGCTGAATTCAAATATAAGACATAAATAAATGAACAGTTCTTGAGAACAGGAAAAATTTGTCTCATCAAAATAAACCAAAACATCTTGTGAAACGAAATAAAAATTGAAACATTGTTGACAGAGTGAAAAGTGACACTGACATTGCGCAGGTCACATTGTGACTTTTTCAAACTTCACCAGTAAGAATTAAGAGTGCTTCTCTATGCATTCATTATCTTGTTGGAATCAGGAACTTGAGTAGAACCACCTACCTTCTGGAGCTACCTGAATAGCTTATAATGTGGCAGATTTCTTATCCTAATGGGACTCAAAACTGAGGGAGAAACAATTAGGCTGAGGGAGGAGCAATTAGAAGGCATTGCCAGATATTAACCTCCCATCCATACAACCCCTTATATCAGCTGTATGATTATATTAGAGTATTTCAGGCTATCAAAGGTTATAGATTCCCATGATCAATAATAGTAGATTATCTCTAACATTACAAATACCAGCATTAACATACTGGATCATCAGTTTTCAAGCAGTCAGATCAGAAATTTTCACTAGTTTCAAGACCATAAATCATACTCAAATTTTAACGGTGTTGCAAGTCGCAGAATATCGTTTAAAAAGTTTGTGATCTGGCAAGCAAAAGTAAGAAACATAATTTGTTTACCCTAACAAACTTAAATATGGAACATTAACGTTCAAAGCTATATGACATGCCTACAATATTAGCTCATGCATATATACTAATCTGTATACATTTTGCTTTTTTGTAACAATTAAGTAAACCATATATTTACATAAATAAGAAGTCATAATAGCTTCATGATTTTCCTAAACAACAGAACAGCTAATGTCACGCACAGTATAAAGCAACATGCTTGTCACATAATATTATATGCCAAAATGAATTACACACAGCTACAACATAAAATATGCACTTGTATCAATACACAATACCATGAACTCTATGTTACATTTAAAGATTATAGGCAGCTATGCAATATAGTACACTCACAAATACATTTTTTTTTAAATTGAGTCATATTTAAATACAGCTATATTCAAAGCTCATCGGGCGGTTAATGTCGTTGACTTCAAACTATTTGCCCCTAACCACGTGGGTTCGATTCCGGACAGGGACCATGGATTCTTTCATGTGAGAAAGCTATCCAGCTAGCTTACAGAATGTCAATGTTTCTATTCAAGTACCCGTTTGTGCATGAAATAATGCACCGAAGAGGCACCCGGTAAAAAAAACCTCTATATTCAAAGCAACCAAAGTTTACAGCTTTAATCATAAACATAGATCATAAGAAACAATACCAATTGATCCAGATTTTAATTATATTTTTAAATCTCTCAGTAACTTTATTCAAATATGACTCAAATCTTATCTATCTATAAAACTATAAATATGCACATTTAGCTATACAACATGAAAATTGATAAGACATTTTTATCATCAAATATGTATACACAAACAATTACTAACTATCATTTGAAAATTATTTTCACTTTATTATTTCAATATCTTCCCACAATGCAATTCTGTGAAAGGTACTGGTATGAACACAGTGGTCAGTTTGGACATACCGTGTGGTCATGACATCATAAAATGGTAACACATAAAGCACAACACTGTAAACATAGCTCTCGCTTTGAGATTTTGAAAGATATAAGTCCCTTTACATTTTAACCGAATGCAACCAATTATTGAAAGTCCAACACTCAATTGTATCATAGTTTAGGGACCTTTCTGTTGAAAATGTGTCAGAGTTAAATCATATACATATACATGCACAGTGTGTTTAATTGGAGTGCAGGTATTTGTTACCCACACTCCAGAGCATGCTCATTGATTGGCTCATTTTTGTTGGGGTTTACATATTGTGACGGCAGAGAAAGGGAAAGCGACAGAAATATCATATTCAGATGTTCGTTCATTGGTTCCTTTTTGCAGGGGTTTCATATTGTGACAACAGGGAACGTGTTTTTATATTTGACTATGATACAAAAGAAAAAGAACATAAAAACAGTCGACAGTCTGATGAATACTCAGGGGCTATGCCCCCTCGTACAAATCAGATAGCCTCGTGTTTTGATGCTCTTTCTATTACTTGGAAAACCATAAGCCAGTGCACTGTTTAAAGTTTTCTGCTTGTGTTGCTATTTTATGACATCAAAAACCATGTGGTTTGTCCACCATGATGGTGAAGAGTCAATCCTAAGGGGTCTACCAATATGCAATAAATGCTCATTCTTAATTTGTACCAGACAGACAGACCAGACATGTCATCTCACATATCAAAATGTTCTACATGAAATTATGCAGTCACGAGGTATATACCTTGGTCATTTTGGTTTTCTGTATTTTCCACTATTATATCAGGTGATTTATCTATACAAGAAAATGTTCATACATAGATATAGAAATATTTAAATGATGTTGAATTGATTTGAATAAAAGCCACAATAAATGAATTATCAATACTATTTCAATATCATAACATTGAACAAAGTTAAACGATTATTTTCTTGATATCAGGGATCAGTTTTAAACAGGAGCCTTTACCTCTTTAGAATCAACCTTAAATTGTTTTCAACAAGATATTATTAACCAATTAATGTACTATAAAATAACTTGTCCTAAGTAGACTGATCGATAAAAAATAAGGATATATATCTATAAATGATGATTTAAAAATGTTTATGGAAAGTATAATGAGAGAGTCTGAGGTCTTTTTTTAAATAGATGAAAATATAAACACTAGAACACCCTGAAAGCCACAATATTGCAACATTAATACAACATAACTTTACAACATATAATATGTTGTTTTAACTGAGGTAACTAAACACAACATAATTTTCTACAAACAGATCATGTGTTTTGTCTGTTGTAGGTATGAACCACAACAATACATTGTGCATTTTGTTTTTCTGTTTTACTCACCTTGAAATCTTTGCAAGTAAGATCAATATTTGTATTCTCATATAGATTTTCATCACATTTTATTAAAAGTCATTACATAATGATTAAGCCAACCCTAGCCAATAAAATTTTCTGTTGTCATAAAATCCAATTGTTTTTCATAACACCCAGAATTATAGAATTATAACTAGTAATAAAACATAATATGAAAAAACCAACATAGTGCATTTGCTTAGTTTTTTTTTACCAGCATGGATCCAGACCAGCCTGCGCATACACATAGTCTGATCAGGATCCATGCTGTTCACTATCAGTTTCTCTATTTGTAATAGGGTTTGTAAGCGAACAGCATGGATCCTGATCAGACTGCGCGGATGCACAGGCTGGTCTGGATCCATGCTGGTCGCAAACGCATTATGCTGGTTTTGTCATAACGCGGCTCATATTCATGTACAGCACAGACAGTACATCACACCTGTTTGTCCATTCTTTGTATCTACATAAAACTGATAATCCAATCACTTTACCAGTTAAATGTATTTAAAAACAAGAGCTGTCCGTAAGACAGTATGCTCGACTCTTCTCAGTGCTTGTCAGTAAAAAAAGGGGCATAACTCTGTCAAAAGGTAACTCAGAGTTATGGGACCTTTGCCAATCATGTTAGATAATCACTGACAACAAGTCTGTGAAAATTCAACCAATCCCTTTTAATAGCTTTTGAGATACTAAGTTGCATACAAAAACTTAACCAGAGTATGACATCACTGCCAGCAAATAGCTCTCCCTACTTTTAAAATACCCCAATTAAAAACCAAATAATCTTGTCCCCCCAAAAAAATCCTTTAAATTTACAAAAAGATAAAAATATCTTGAGCTATTTACAAAATCATTATCATAATGATTATAATTTATAATCTTTATTCTTTTCTCTTTTTGTTGTTGTTGTTGTTGTTTTTTCTGAGGCCAAAACTGGGAAATTTTGTTTATTCACCCCATAATGATTATATAATAATATGATGAAAATCTATAGAATCAAACACTTTTACAAAATTCATTAACATCACAACATAAAACCCTGTACCTGCGGAATATGTATAATGGATTTGCCCCAGCTTTGAATTTGGAACAGTCCATTCAAAGTTATAGGGAGGTCAGTATCAAAATCATAAAATTCAGCTACAGAAAATTATAGCGCCCAGTCAGACGGCATGGAAGTGCAGAATAGCCTGACCCTACACTTGTATAATTTTTTTAAACACTTTATGTTCCAGCAGGTAAAGGGTTGAAACAACATTATGTACAATATTACTACATACACACTTTGTGAGGGATATACTTACATGAGTTGACAGTATGACGTGTTTTTGCACTGGTACAATACGCCTCGATCACTTTCAATATGAGAGCATCTTCTGAATTAGTTCTAGGATCATCTGAAAACATAACAATCTAATATAATATCATTTCTGTTCCTTTGGGTTAATTTAGTTAATCCATTGGGTTCTATTGTGTTTATTTAGTTTTATTCAAATAATTCAATGTTCAGTATCTTTAGGTTCTATCAGGTACATTTAATCTTCTTTTTTTTCATATTTTAGCACAATAAAGTTCTGTTGTGTCCATTATTCATTGGGTGCATATAAATAATTTCAACTTTCTGTACCTTTGAATGAAATCTTCTATTTTGTTAATACCATTCATTTAGATAATTAAAAATTATATTCAAATGAGCTCAATTGTGTATATATTTTTTTGTTAATTTTTTTTCTTTTGGGCTCATTAACCCTTGAACAATAATAATGATCAATTTCATTCCAGTCCCTATACTTAACATTTTGGAAGCTCAATTCTTATATTTTGATATTTATCAAAAATCCCTTTAAAGGCTCATTATGCCCCAGAAAAACTGTTATTTTTTATTTCTCAAAAACTTTTCATTTTTGGTATCTTGTTACAGTTTTGAAAAAACTACTCATTTGCAACAGAGATGAACAATCTTTTGCTTGCACTGCTCTGTTGGCAATTTGTATAATTATAGTGAATGAGTAATTTGTATGTACTTGTAACCTTTAAGACAAAAAAAGTAAATATTAAAAGCAAAGTTGTTGTGTATTCAACCTCGTACAAAGCAGTTGAAAGATAAACCTACCTCTCTGAAGCATAATGACTGATTTACAAAACACATTCAACTTAAAAACAAATATCTATATGACATAGCTGAAAGTAAAGTTGGTAACCAAGCTGTCCCAAAATTTCTGATAAATAAATAACAATGTTATGGTAACATTTCCGCAAACTAGAAATTTTATCATGAATTTTATCATTTCATACTTCAATTTATCAAACCAGTGGTTTGATGTGCCAAAAAAGTGTAGACTCTAGCTTGTTCAAGGAAGATGTTATTATCATAATTATTATCATTACTACAGGTGATGTTCAACATCTCCCCACAAAGATTGGTGATAACAATATCTCCATCTATGAAGGTGGGGACAGGGATACAGGGGATGGGGGTAGGGACTGGAGGGCATAAAAATAGATCTAAAATGGAATGGAATGTTTTATTAATAACACTTAAACAGCTAATGTGAGCTGTTTAGTGGATAATTTAATATAGCATTACACTCTCCTATAGGAATAACTACATAAAAAGGCAATTAAGCACAAGGTAAAAATGTTCAGGATACATGTAAAATGGGCCTTGAAAACTGTTTCAAATAAAATATAAAAAGAAATTATATTAAACAAAATTGAGTCTCAAGTTAACTGACCATAATTAATTTCAACATGGAGTGTAATTTGATGGGACATGAACAATTTTTTTTTTTTTCAGCTTTAAAATCTACTAGTCTAATACCACTTGCTTATATTTGATTCAGTAGATTTTTTTGCCCAATGAGCAAAATAGAAACTTGTTGAATTAGTATGTGATATTAGTTTAGAGGCTACAATCTTCTTTATTTACAACTTCACTTATACACTGCATGCAAATATCAAATATCTATATCTTATCTTTTAAATTCATTCCTATTACTAGGGTAATAACCGTAATATCAAGGGTCAAGGTCAAATCCATGCTGATGGCATGTCTGTCTCATCTCTAATAATTAAAGTGTTTAATCTATAAAATTTTATCATGAAATGCACTAAACACTATCAACATGCTTCAATATTGTATATGAGATCTGTCTGGGATATGATATACATGTATATATGATAAATATCATCACTGGAATAAATACAAGAATAAACATTATCTGTCAATATATGCAAAATGCTATATCTACGGACTTATTTTATATCATTGGTTTATAAAAAAACAAAATGTGACAAATAAACATAGATCAATAACATCACTGGAAAATGTATCTATGACCTTATACTTGATAATAAAACACTTATATTCCACCAAAGACACACCCTAAAATGTTATTTACACATATTAAAAAATAATACACTTAAATATTTTCTTCCAAGTATATTTCAAGTTTCTTAAACCTAACTTGGTTATTTGCTTATACTTTTTTCAGTCTCCATGCTCATTTATAGCTACAGTTTATTAAGTTAACAATTTTTCAAGGATATTTTGTTATACACAAATAAACAAGCATAATTCCACTGTCTGTTACATAAAAGCTTTACATAAAGCAAACCCATTCAAACAAACATTGTTTTTAAAATACATTAATTTCAACAGAATTTTGTATAACATTATGGAAGTAAACTAACTGAACATAAAACTTAACAAACAACAGAAAGAGAGACTGGTCATTCTCTACATTAAGGTGAAAATAATGCAGTTTCTCAGCATGAGACTATGATTATGGTGGAAAATTTATTTCATGCAGGGGTGGCAAAATAAATTGTCAGTGCTGCCCAGGTTGTGTACCAAAATTTTTAAGAATTTACTGTATAGATATAATATGGACAATTTAAGAACAAATTCAGATTTTGCTAGCCCTGCTACATGCTCTTTTTTTAGTGGGACTTGGTTAGAAGGAGGAACGTCAAATAACTGACAAAGCCAATGGTTTTTTTATCATGATTTAAACATTTGGTCCACAGTCAGTGAGAAAGAACTTGAGGGAGAAAATTTTCTTGCATATTAGACAGGATTTTATTAGACTCTTCACACTTGTCCTAAAAAAACCTGCCTACACCCCCTGTGTTAGACGAGTCAGTGTAAGACAAGTCACAAGTTATACCTGCACGCCTTTTATGCCACGAATTTCATGTATCAAATGAGGAAGCTGAATAAAGCAAAACATGTTTTGATACTTTAATTTGTGTCGGTTTTTGATCCAATTGTCCTATATACTTTGGATGATGTCATTTTGCCATTATGAATAAGTTGTAAATTCATAAGCTACTGTAAGAAAATGTGCTTAATGAAATTATTAGTTTTCGTAATTTCTTTTTGAAATATAATTAACATGTGACATGCAAGAAAATGAACCAAACACCGGCTGTTGTAGCAGACTGGAATATCTAGGTCTCGGATAATTGTTCGGCGAAAACTCAGCAAAGCCTCATTACTGCCCTGAACAGTAGCTGAAGCTAGATATTTCAGTCTGTACCAGCAGCCGTGTTAGATCCTTAATGTGTCTACAAAAAAAATCCTATACGTAAAGATCGGGTAGAAAAATCTCATGCCAAGATCACAAAAAAAAAAATGAAACAATATGTTAAACGTAAAGTGTCTCTGCCCAATAAGGATACAACATAAAGACAACATAGAAAAGGTGAAAGGTCATTCAAGAGTACAATATGCAACCTTACACTTCTTATAACGTTTATCGTACTCGTCCTGGGAGTGTGTCCTCTCTGCAGCAGGAAATTATACATGTCATATTTAGTTAACCTTTATCAATTCATACAAAACATTCAGAAACAGAATTGCTTTTTTCATGCCAGCATTTTATTCATTTATTTCTAAAGTAATTTTTGAAAATATCTTCAATAAATCATTAGTAATTAAAGCACATGCCTCCAGATGAGCCAAAATATTTCAAGACAAGAGGGCCATGATGGCCCTGAAGTCGCTCACCTGTATATAGGCCCCCGGAGCGGAGCCAGTTTAAATCCAAGGGCTTTTATTTGAACAAACTTGGTAGACACCCATAAGAAGATGTTTCATGCTAAACATCTAAGCTCTAGCTGGTCAAGTTTTTTCTTTACATATATAGTTAAAACAATGACACACCTGGGGCAGGGCCAGTTTTGACCCAAGGGCTTTTATTTGAACAATCTTTGTAGACACTTACTAGAAAATTTTTCATGCTTAATATCTAAACTCAAGCTATTTGGGTTTTTTCAAAGAATATTTTTAAGTTTTTGCTATACACATATATGGAAAATCAATGTCCCCGGGGCGGGGCCAAATTTGACCCCAGGGCTCTTATTTGAACAAACTTTGTAGACACTCACTAGAAGATGCTTCAAACTTAATATCTAAACTCTCGCTATTTGAGTTTTTTCAAAGAAGATTTTTAAGTTTTTGATATATACACATATAAGGAAAATAAATGACCCCAAAGGCGGGGCCAATTTTGACCCTAGGGCTTTTATAAGAACAAACTTGGTAGACACACACTAAAAGATGTTTCATGCTTAGTATCTTAACTGTAGCTATTTGTTTTGTTTTTTTTCAAAGAAGATCTTTAAAGTTTATGCTATACACATATAAGGAAAATCAATGACCCCCTGGGGCGGGGCCAATTTTGACCCAAGGGCTCTTATTTGAACAAACTTGGTAGACATCCATTAGAACATGCTTCATGCTAAATATCTTAGCTCTAGCTCTTTGGGTTCTTTAAAAGAAGATTTTTTAAGTTTTTACTATATGCATATAGGGAAAATCAATGACCCCCTGGGGCGGGGCAAATTTTGACCCCAGGGCTTTTATTTGAACAAACTTGGTAGACACCCATTAGAGGATGTTTCATGGTAAATATCTTTGGTCTAGCTCTTTGGGTTCTTTAAAAGAAGATTTTTTAAGTTTTTACTATATGCATATAGGGAAAATCAATGACCCCCTGAGGTGGGGCCAATTTTGACCCCAGGGATTTTATTTGAACAAACTTGGTAGACACTCACTATAAGATGTTTCATGCCAAATATCTAAGCTCTAGCTCTTAGGTTTTAGAAGAAGATATTTAAAGTTTTTTCTTTTGGTTGCCATGGCAACCACAGTTCTGCATGGAATTAAATTCTTTGAACAATTTTCAAAGGTGACCACCAAATGAACATTCCTGTGAAGTTTGGATGAAATTGGCTAAGTGGTTTATGAGAAGATGTCATTTAAAGTAAAAGTTTACGGACGCCGGACGGACGCCGGACGAAAAGCAATCACAAAAGCTCACCCTGTCACTTTGTGACAGATGAGCTAAAAAAATGTACTATGATTTTAAGAAAAGTAAAAAAAAAAAAATCAAAGATTTAAAAATATCATATTTTGCAGTAATTATCACCATATTTTTACTGCGTTTCAAACTCAGTAGGGGCTATTTTGGTATATGGTAACCTCTTTTTGATAATATACATTGGTTGCAAGTGCCGTTTGCAATAAGTAGAATTATTTTCTCTGTTCACTTCACAATATTTGACTTTTTAAGACATTTTCAAAATTTCATGAAAATCAGTAGGAATCTGGAGGCATGCTGCTTTTAAAAATGACCTAATTATTTTGGATTCTTAAATATTCCAATATCAAAATTTTCTTATTTTATCAATTAAAGTTAATAAATATCTTTGAATCAAATCTAATTTACGTCTGCAGCATTAATGATTTGACAAAACATAATTAACATAGGGTGTTAAGAAATTTATACTCTGAATGTTTACAAAATTAAGTTTGTGAAAGAAAAAATACTTCATCCTTTAGGTGTCTCCGATACTCAAAAAAATTATGCAATGGGCGATTAATGCCCTGTCCTGTTCATATATTGTGACTAAATAAAGATTCACCTCACCTCTATATATGTGAAGCCAAAAAGTTTAATATCACCACAAACTATCATTAATGACAAAACGTTATAATAGCGACAATGTTTGAAGCAATAATTTTTCTTACCTGGTTTTCTCCGCCCGAGCTTTCGTCCTGCTCTGGGACTCCTCATTCCATCTTCTCTATATAATAAAGGTGGTCGGAGGGGTGGGGACGGCCGTAAGCAGGACATTGACCATGTTTTACTCATCGTTAGACTCGTAATGGCATGAGTCACGCTAACTTTGGCAGTTTTGGCGGGTGTTAAGGTGCTTATACTAGGCTGTGATGTTGACACCTAAAAATATACATGTACCTAAATAAAATCTAAATAAATGTTCCCTTAATAAAATATAAGACTTAAAGTTTTACTACTGTTATAATCTGTAATTTAGATATTTGTAAGACATTGATCAAAATGTTCTGTCCATTATTAAAGGGATATTTAGGCAAAATAATGACAAAAATATCAAAATGATCTTATGTACTGAAATCACGCTAAAATGACATTTCTTGAAGTTTCAGCATGCATTTCTGTTTAAATTCTAAATATTTTGGGTTTGAAGCATAAATATATCTATATATGTTGAACAAAATTTAGACCCGAATAGAATCACCAAGTAGTTTTAAAACAAGTCATATGACTTGAACAAACCCTTGAAGTTACAATAACAGATATTATGGATATTGTATGATTGAAACAAGTCTAAGTCATTCATTTGAAATGTTCTTTAACATTTCCAGAGTTCACTTTGACAACTATTGTGAAATCCTTGCGCTCTAACCTGACCCACATGGGTCAAGTTAGGAAACTGCCATTTTATTCTTTATATGGAGAAAAGTTTATTTCCTTTGACTGTCAAATGTATTCATTTTGAGGTTATTTACAGAATAATGACTGAAAAACTCAAAACTAAGAAATGAAAATTTTGCCGGTGTCTCCCTTTAAAGTATCTAAACTTTGTTGCAGCTTACAAAATGGCTATTTTCGAGCTTTACTGATGGAGGAAAACATCAAGGGCAGTCTGTAAGTTAAGGACAGACTGATCACAGCAGTAGTAGGACTCAAAACTTGATTCTATGTCAACGTCTTTGACCACTTGGTTTTAGAAGTCCTATACGATATTTTAGTCCTCAATCATTACACACGTCTTAGTTTGTAGTTTAAACATAACTCAAAACTTTAAATTATCAAATGACAGATAATGATGGAAATCCCCGGTAAAATAAATGGTTTAAAAGAACATTAACTTGGATAATGACAATTAACGATTGTTTATACACAGGTTTGTCAATACTTACTTGTATACTGACTGGTTTAGATTGTGTAGACTGGTTGGGAACAACATGGTTCTTCAAGGCATCCATCCATGAGTTTACCTCTGCTTTTGTTCCACATGTGACTAACATTTTCTCTATCATTGGACCTATAAAAATATTGTAACTTTTGACTAATAACAGTAAGCAAAATATTGTTTTGTGCCTAATGTGTGTAACTATTGCCCAAACAGTACATAAACCTTTAATAAGCTCTTCATGCAGGTTAAGTATCTTGATAATGAATCCCCTTAAACAACATGCTCTGCTAATTTCACAACAATGCAAGACCAATACCTTAAATCTAGCAAGTCTGTGATTAAGACTGGCTTTGTATACCAATAGTTACCATAGTTAAGTATTTCACAGAAATTTTTTTTACAAAATGATATAGAAATTTGACAATATAACTTACGACTTACCTGATATTTCAAACTGATGAATATCTTCTGCTTCATCAGCTTCACATAAACTGACTTTCATACCACTTAGTGGTAATTTCCCCTGAAAATAAAATACAACTGTATGTAGTTTTTATATACATGTACTCCATAAAAATATTAAACATTCCAATGTATTTATCCATACACTGACACCCCATACATTGACATCCATAAATATGTATACACCTATACATTAATATCCACACATTGACACAAAAAGATATAATCCTCTTATAGTGCCACTTATTGGTAACTTCCCCTAAAGGTAAAAAGCAACTTAAATATTTTACCATTAGGTGGTAACTTCCCATTGATTAGATAATACATTTACAGGATATAACACCAAATTTTGGTAACTTCCCCTAGGAGTAAACATAAGTTTATTTTCATTCAATCAATTATTCTGGTGAATTCAATAAAGCTAATAAGCATAAGTGGTATTGCACTTGTAATATTCAGAAACAAACTCCTTAAAATGAACAAAATTATACACAAAAAGCACCAAAAAACTGACAGTACAATACAAGCATTGTATCAAATAAGAATCCCCATAAATTAATTACTCTCTATCAAAATTTACTCAATTACAATGTTATCCCTGAAAGAATAGTTTCCATCAAAATTTTGCAGAAAGAAAAATATGAAACAAATTTCTCAAGCAAGTTGGCTCTGAACAGTTTAAAAGATAACATTTCATATATTTTTCAATTAACTTTAAGCACAGTCAGTGGTTTCTATAAATTCATATAAAACACTTGTGAGATTTTTATCAATTTAAATCTGACAGCTTTACTTGAAGAGAAGCAAAAAAACTGGAAAATATCACACGAAGGGCAAAAGTACAGAAATTTAAATAAGATAAATAAAGAACATGTTCCAGAAAACCTGGTATTGCTAGGCAGTGGTAAAATGAACAAAAAAAAAATTAGCATAAATTGTAGCCTACATTTTTATTTCCTGAAAATTGAAAAGAAAATGGCTTCTGCTATGGAAAACATAGTTCAGAATATGAATAAACTAATTAAAGGCAAATGCACAAATTTTCAAATTAGAAACATATTGCAGGACTCCAGGTAATTAAATCAAGCGTTCCTTAAAAAAAGAAACTGGTCAAGTAAAAGAGAACATATTCCAGGACTCCAAGTTAATAAATCAAGCATGACTATTAAAAACTGGTCAAGAAAACGAGAACATATTCTCTCATACCTCATACTGGTAGCCACTTAGTCTAGGACTACTTGATAACATCAGTAAAACATTAGGGAACAATATAAATATTCTATCCAGTTTCTCGCCAGTTGATGTTTCTATTTTTACTTGAGACAGATGATTCACTTCACCGAGATGTAAGATTTCCTGAAATAAACAGATAACATATAAACTGTGGAAAAATTAGGCAATGCATATATCTAAGCATTAATGACAAATCAGGTGACCTGAATATTATCAGCAGTACAGAGTGAAACTAGAAATGTGTCCATAGGACACAGATGCCCCGACACGCCACTGTTCTGTCAATCTTATGACTCTAGGTCAAATATTTTTTGGACTACATGTGCCACAAGTTGAAAACTAAAAATCAACAAAGGGCAATAATTCTGTTAAATTTGGTCGCAGCAAAAATTCCTTCCTTAACTACCATCTACACATTAAGGTTGTTCATCCCTGAAAATTTACGCAAAATCTGCCATCCGGTTTAAGAGGAGTTGCGTTCACAAAATTTCTACATAGTATATAGTGAAAAAATCAACAAAGGGCCATAATTCTGTTAAATTTGGTCGCAGCGAAAGTTCCTTCCTTAACTACCATCTACACATTAAGGTTGTTAATCCCTGGAAGTTTAAGCAAAATCTGCCGTCCGGTTTAAGAGGAGTTGCGTTCACAAAATTTTCAACATAGTATATAGTGAAAAAATCAACAAAGGGCCATAATTCTGTTAAATTTGGTCGCAGCGAAAGTTCCTTCCTTAACTACCATCTACACATTAAGGTTGTTAATCCCTGGAAGTTTTGAGCAAAATCTGCCGTCCGGTTTAAGAGGGGTTGCGTTCACAAAATTTCAACATAGTATATAGTGAAAAAATCAACAAAGGGCCATAATTCTGTTAAATTTGGTCGCAGCGAAAATTCCTTCCTTTACTACAATCTAAACATTAAGGTTGTTCATCCCTGTAAGTTTAAGCAAAATCTGCCATCCGGTTTAAGAGGAGTTGCGTTCACAAAATTTCTACATAGAATATAGTGAAAAAATCAACAAAGGGCCATAACTCTGTTAAATTTGGTCGCAGCAAAAATTCCTTCCTTTACTACCATCTACACATTAAGGTTGTTCATCCCTGTAAGTTTAAGCAAAATCTGCCATCCGGTTTAAGAGGAGTTGCGTTCACAAGATTTCGGGACGTACGGACGGATGGATGGACAAGTGCAACGCTATATGCTCCCACACTGTGGGGGCATAATAAATAGAAATTACAAATCAAGCAAAACTAGATTGAAATTAAAAATAAATAAAACAGTGAAAACCCTCACAAGAGGTGTGAGAAGGAAACCATTCTCAAGTATTCTAAGTGATTAAACATAAAGCAGAAAATCACAAAAGTGGAAAAATACAGTTAAATTCCTTGCTTCTTTAGCACTTGTAACTGTTTACATCTGTAACAAGGCTCTGACAAGTTTCAACTAAACAGTTATGTGAGAGATAGATATTCCTTTCTATGACGACAGCCAGTGTTTAATCCTTTTTTTTCTTACATATTACAAATAAATCACATTTCGTAAAGAAAATACGAAAAATATTATTTTCAAGTAGTCCTTCTTTCTTAATAGTAGCTAAGGAATTAACATCTTCATTCCTAATAGTAAATTGACCCTATTCTAAGCACACAATCCATTCTATAAAATGCACGTCAACATGATGTCATTTAAAGCATACAACTTGGCTTACATGGAAGGTGTAAGACTGGGACCAATGTAATTTGAAGAAAGTCCTGTGTGATTGGTAAGAAATAAATAGACATGTGTGTAGAGCCACTGACTTCTGTAATAAGCATTTCTTAATCATAAATTATGAAGGTAGAGACAAATTAGATATTGTCATTTATACAAATTAAATCATTCATGAGCTATGCCATTTGTTAACTACAACTAAACAAGAGGGCCATGATGGCCCTGAAGTCGCTCACCTGTATATAGGCCCCCGGAGCGGGGCCAGTTTAAACCCTAGGGCTTTTATTTGAACAATCTTTGTAGACACTTACTAGAAAATGTTTCAGGCTTAATATCTAAACTCTAGCTATTCGGGTTTTTAAGGAAAAATGACCCCAGGGGCGGGGCCAATTTTGACCCCAGGGCTCTTATTAGAACAAACTTGGTAGACATCCATTAGAATATGTTTCATGCTAAATATCTTAGCTCTAGCTCTTTGGGTTCTTTAAAAGAAGATTTTTTAAGTTTTTACTATATGCATATAGGGAAAATCAATGACCCCCTGGGGCGGGGCCAATTTTGACCCCAGGGCTTTTTTTTGAACAAACTTGGTTGACACCCATTAGAAGATGTTTCATGCTAAATATCTTAGCTCTAGCTCTTTAGGTTCTTTAAAAGAAGATTTTTTAAGTGTTTAGTATATGCGTATAGGGAAAATCAATGACCCCCTGGGGCAGGGCCAATATTGATCCCAGGGCTTTTATTTGAACAAACTTAGTAGACACTCACTAGAAGATGTTTCATGCCAAATATCTAAGCTCTAGCTCTTTGGGTTTTATAGAAGAAGATATTTAAAGTTTTTTTCTTTTGGTTGCCATGGCAACCAGAGTTCTGCATGGAATTAAATTCTTTGAAAAATTTTCAAAGGTGACCACCAAAGAAACATTCCTGTGAAGTTTGAATGAAATTGGCTTAGTGGTTTATGAGGAGATGTCATTTAAAGTCAAAGTTAACGGACGCTGGACGCCGGACGAAAAGCGATCACAAAAGCTCACCCTGTCACTTTGTGACAGGTGAGCTAAAAATTCAAACTCTACCTTATGATGAAATTGGGGCTTTTCCCAATCCTTCTAGACAAAATCATAAGACATATACAACCAATAGTGATGACAAAGCCTTTCAGTCATCTAATCCAGACAACTCTTACAAAATGATTAACATGTATCATAAGTTCTTACCTCCCCTTCCCAACCTTTAATTGTGCTGGATATAATTTCATGCTCCATTTCCTTTAATTTTCTTATCTCCATACAGTGATTCTACAAAGGAAAAAATATCTCTTTTTTCTTAATGACCAATTAAACTTAATGGTCTCTATGGAGATTAAATATCTAATTTTAGAACATGATACATGTGACTATCCTAGTATACTGTCAGTGTAAATATAAAGTTCAGTTTAAACATTTATACTTTAATTTAGCTTAAAAGTGAGGAAACCTATAATTTTATCAAATTTTCTTAGATTATACAGTACTTGTGTCATATCAGTTTATATGTACTTTTTTATTGTGTAGGATGCTATATGATTATAGACCACTTCCACAATCTCCAATTTATTCTTGGAACCAACAATTACTAAGCAATGAGTGTAAAGTTTCTTGCTCCAGAACCTTGTTCAGACTATGTTTACTAGCCTGACACTTTAACCTCTTGACCATGCTGCCACAAGGAAACATGGTTGTGGCTAAAGAATGCTACAAACTTACAGTCCTTGTATTTCAGAGGCAAACACTTTAATCCCTTGGCCATTGCAACCAATTCAATTATCATTTTTGAATCATAGAAGATGTGAAATCTTAAACAATGTCTTGTTTACAGATTTTAATACAACATGATTGTGGTATAATAACAGACAGCACGAAGATGAGACTTAATAGATCCAAATTGTTAAAAAAAGCAAATAAAGAACCAATAATGTAAGATAAAATATAGATTATTAAGTTTAATATTAGTAAACTGACAATATTATACACAGACATAGGACAATACCAATGGAGGAGACCTTAAGTGCCTTTCTGTACATTTTTTCAGACACAAGCAGGCCAATAAGTGTGTGTGTGTGGGGGGGGGGGGAACCTGCAAAGCATTTAAAAAGTAAGAATAAACTTACAATGAATGATAATAATATAGGGCTTATCAGATACTTACTGCAATATCTCTGTATACAGCTATAGCCCTCTGTGTATCCCCTCTGTCTACATGACTTTCCTAAAATATAAACAATACATATAAAACATATATACCATTTTAATTATAAGCAGATCAGTATGTTATATCCAATTGGTGTTGTTGTTGTTGAAGCACCATAAATGTTTCCTGTTATAACAGCTAACTGTTGATGTTGTATACACCACTTAAGACTTCCTACTTTTATAGTAACAGTCCTTTCAGTACTTATTCTAACACTACCTGCATTTTTCCCTATTGAACGTAGAAGAACCGAAAGTGTGTGTTTTTATGCAACAAAATCACTGTTGACGTTCTATATTTAGACATTTGACGTAATCAGTTTACATGTGACGTAACCACTAAAAACATAACGCAATGACAATAAGTACGAAACAAATCAGGCGCAATTTTGCTTAATATCAGGAAAGGCAGCATTTTTATGTTGATGTTGTGTTAGAATCGAAATAATATATCCAAATCAGTGATTTTATTGCTTGATAAAATCACTGTTTGTCGTTCGGATGCGCTACACCCTCGTGATATAATTCCCCGCATCCGAACTGCAAAAAGTGATGTTATTGAGCAATATGATCACAGTCTCAGATATATTATTTCTAAATAACAAATAGTTTTTGTACACATTTACAAATTTATAAAAGAAAGTTTTTTGTTGGTAATTAATTTTTAAACTGCAAAGTTGTAATAACATATGACCATGCTTACCATTGTCATGCATAACAAATTTACCAGTTAAAACTACTCATATCCCTCTCAATTATAAAATTATTCTATAAATAGAACTTTTTATTCTATAAATAGAACTTTTTGTACTATTAATAGAATTTTTATCTATAAATAGAACCTTTTTATTCTCAAAATAGAACTTTTACATAGAATAAGAACATTACCTCTATATGTCTTTCTAATTCTTTCAGTAGACTAGGATATTTATCTAATCTTGTGAAGGGTTTGGACAACATTGTGGTCAGGGTCATTGACCCTGGTGGTGTGGCCCCTAATTTCTCCATTAGCTTACTCAACTCCTCCCTGAAAAAATAAAATAAAATACGGTCGCCTGCATGAGAAAACAACCCTTAATGTAATTCCTTTTTAGTTAACATATTATCCTTTCATTAGATTTTTATTTTTAAACTCTTGAACCAATACAAAACTATGTAAATCTGTTTCTCGTTTCCTATTAATATCCTTATCTTCAACATGTGAAGGGTAATTTAGAATTTTAATTTCAACGTTAACCACATTTTAAGTGTCTTTTGACATCATTTTTAAATTGACATTATGGGTCGTTTTGTCATGCCTGTGGTCAAATTTTATTTTTTAATTAAATTCATTATTTCTATTTCATTAAGTATCAGAATCATAAAAAATATTATTAGGGTTGGCTCTGTGAGGCTGATGTGGACATTAATGACTGTCTAAAGTGTTTTTTGGGCTGCTGACAAAACTAAGAAAGTACTCTTCGTTTGTTGTATGTGATAAAACCAATTTGACTGCCTCAAATTCTAAACAAACCATGACAGGAAAATTTTAATGATTACCTAAGATTTTTGTTCAATAATGTAAAAAACGTAAATTTTGCACATGACTCATAATTTCTTCTTGTTATATTTTCAGTAAACATTACATCTCAGCACAGCATGAAATATTAGCTTTGCCTGATATATATACATGTATTCTTTCTTTACATATCTCTAGATACATTTTTTTACTTTTTTTTTTTTGCGTGTGTGAAAATTCACATCCTACATGCAAATGATTCATGCAACATTTCTTTAGCACAATTAATATTTTCTTTACACTTTATCTCTATACTTCAGGAAATCTCACATATCCTTGAAATGAATTGTCTGTCTGAAGTTAAACAAGACACTTCAACAGATAAAAATCTAGACAGAATATTTACATTGTTTCAGATTCTAGACAGACAAATATGAGGATCTTTTGAAACCACAAACAAGAGTATGTGTTTTGTAATAATTACAAAATTTAAGTCACAATTTCCATCAAGAATGTTGCTATTTCAAGATCAACAATCTTTAAAGCAATCTATTGTAATTTCAGTTATCATAAAAACACTGAAACTATGGGTAATTGTTTTTTTAACCTTTTACCCCATGAGCATATTGCGAAAAATGGCCGTTTTCATTGAAAAGCCTCCTGTAACAAGTTCAAACTGCTATGAAACTATGAAAAATGCTTCAATACTAATGAAACTTGGCACAAATGTTGACTACACCATAGCCTCTGTAACAGCATGCTCAATGGTAAATTTCCTGTTACCATGGCAACAGGGGGACGTCTCAAAATTGCCAAAAATCACTTTTTTGCATTGTTTTTTCCATCAAAACTGATTTCAAAGTGCTGCAACTTCTCAATGAATTGAGATAGAGTAAAAGGCTTTTCAGCGTCGGTTACTAGTTACCCTAAGATTGACCTGAGGCCATTTTTAGCTTGTCACATGTCCAAAATTTTCTTGGCGATGAGGGGGACTCCGCCCCCCTTCAAACCCCCAAAACAGAAGGGGGCACATCCCCCTTCTGGCAACCCCCTGGTGTAATATTTGGATGGGGGACGGCGCTGAAAAAGTGGTCACTTTTTTTAACAACATTTCTCAAACGAAAAACAGTGTTTGGGGCCTAAATAGGGCATTTTTTCACTGTTTGAGGCCTCAAAAAAGGGGGGGGGCAAAAAGCCGTCGAAACACGCTTATATAAGGGAAAAGGTTAATTTGTAGTGTAGTATCTAACTCTTTTCCTCAGGTGAGCACTTTGGGGCCACTGGCCCCTTGTTTTACCATATTTTTCACAGTGATAACACCATTATATCAAATGTAAAGGTCAACATCTCTAGGTGGGAGTTCAAAATGGTTGGGGTTACAAATGACTGGTGCTTTCTATCTCAATAATGGCTTTTCAATGCTAAAATACCAATAGTCTCCAGTCAAAATCATTTAAAAACCAACATAAAATACCCAAAATGCCTTTCATAGTATAATTTTGAATATATTTGCAATCTGATTGGAACATACATCTGTATTCTGTAAAATAATGACAAACTGCACAACCAATTATAAAATTTCATAAAATTTAGTTCCCAATTTTACTACCCTGTGACAATAACATCATTACCCTCTAAAAATGAGGCCAGACCAGCCTGTAGCTGTGTTATATGATCAGACTTTAATGTTGGTTACTCCAGTAATATTGTTTACACAATTAAATCCATATGCTTCATAATAAATAGCGCAAAATTCTTTAAAGTTTAACAATCAGATCTAAAGCTTCACAATAAATAGTGTGCAGGACAAATCCTTTGAATCAATTGTTAAAATGTCTTCAATTCAATATCCCAGTACAAGGGCTCTTCCCCGCCACCCCCCCCCCCCCCAAGTGTTCTTGCCTATCGACTTCAGAAATGATTCTTTATATACGTTATCATACCTATTTTTCTGAAGTATTGCAACTGCCCTGGGATGATTTGCACAATAACGTGTGTATAATTCCTTCAATGATGGTGCGTGCCTCATGAATACCCCACCCACTCTACGTTGATGTGCTGGATGTCTGCAATTACAACATACAAAACTAGTTATGAAAAGTCATCTTTAAAATACATGCCTTCAATATCCAAATAAATGTGTTCCTATAACATCAAAAAGAAACTTCTCTTTTATTTTTCTCTGACTTTTCAAAACAATAGCATTAACAATGTTATTTCTTGCAGTAATCTACATGATCTATATACTGATATTATCTTCCCTAAAAATAACCCTGGCAAAACAAAACAAACAAGATTTCTATACCCCCTATTGTCTCATGTAAACAAGACATCTGTCAAATAACCGTGACATAACGAACATAAAAACATCTAATTTGACGGCTAATGAATAGGAAACTTACTTGGAACACTCCTCTAACGATACAAGAAAATTTTGCTGGAATGTAATGATGTCTTCTAGATTGCCTGTCAGGTCAGAGAACTCTGAAGAACTCATGCTGCAAAACAGTAAACACAAGAGTAACAGAACCTCTACACACACTGTGTAACAAATATCATAAATTTTACGATTTTTTTTTCATGATGCGATGCAAAAGTAGATGATGTCAAAATTCAAAATGTACATTATTCTAAACATTTAAATACATAGGAAATATTTGTTTGAACAAAATATATTTCACAAAGTGAATTTTTATGACTGGTGTCAACAAACAAAATTCAAATCTGTATGACACACTCCTAACATACTTCTAACAGTATTACTAAACCACATCAATCTTCTGTTAAATTTTCTTGACTTATTTAACTTGTATGTTACATTCAATGGTATATATGTAGCTAAAATTTTACATCAAGTATAGAAGTAATCAAAGTGCTAAAAAATCTGTTAATTTCCTACATTGATTTTAACTTATAAACATCCTTACATGAAAACAATAGAGGGTAAATGCCCCTTTATCATGCATTAACATCTGTAGAAGCATGAGCATGCATTTAAAACAAGCTTCTGCAGGAAATAATGTGCATTAACACTATTCTTGCATAAAAATGCATGTCTGATTCAGCAATTCAGCATTTCACTTTTTGTTTTTTGTACAAAGAAACCAGTTTTGAAATGCTTGTTCATGTGCTAGTGCAATGTCATTTGACACTCATGTTTTGATTATGAAACTACCAGGGCCGTCATTGCAGTAAATAATTTCTTTATGAAGCCCCCCCGAGTCATGCATATCAAAAATGGCAACAAAGATGCTCACATGATTTAATCCATTAATGCAAGTTTTCTACTTCCTTAATGTAAACCTGCATGCACAGATTTTATGCAAGTAAGTACAATACAAGCAAAGAGCTTGCAATTTTTACACAAGGAAATATTTATTATAATTCATGAATCAAACTTACATTTCTGATGTGATGATAGGACGTATATAGTTTTGTAAAACTGAAGTCATCTCAGCAACATGAGCCCTCTCTGTTTCTATGACATTCTGTAACACCTGAAATATATCATCGTCAATTTTACATATTATCATCTCTGTATTCATTGTTTTATTGTTGATGTTGTTATTGTTGAGGATACTTTTGTAGCCATTGAGTTTGAATCACACCTAGAGGTCATATGGTGACTTTTCAGATTTCATTGTGGGTGGAGACCTCAAGACAGTGCCCCTCTATCACACCTAGAGGTCATATGGTGACTTTTCAGATTTCATTGTGGGTGGAGACCTCAAGACAGTGCCCCTCTATGCATAATTTGAGGGATGAGCAGGCATATGAACAAAAGAATAGAACCTAACTTTCTCAAAACTATCTCACAAAAGATAATCTAAGTCACTAGCAGGATTCAAATCCACAGAAGTTAGTGGCACTGGATTCTGAATCAGAAACCTCAACCACTCAGCAATCAAGGAAACCCCTCTAAATTCAATGCTTCGCTAAACAAACTGTACACATGTATAAATAAACTACATCTTAAATGGAAAGATCAGTTAAGTTTCTGGCAGAAATGAGAAAGCACAGGAATGTTTATCATACACTCTCATAAGGAATTTCAATATCTAAATACTAAAACTATAAATAGCATTCAGTTATAGAGTTTGGTCATACTGTACTTCAATGCCAATTGCACTGTGCAGACTGGCTTGACTGTACACTGGTGGCATAGCCATATCATTACACTTGTAACAGCACCAATGTGACAAAACATTTTCAAATTGTTCTAATGTTTACAACAATATGACTGAAAAAGGGAATTTTTATTCGAAGCATTACCCTCATTTTCAATGTTTCACAAAACATAAGAATAAAGCAGTTGTAATATTGGTGGTTAAAGGGTGATAAAGTTCCAGCTATTCTGTTCAAATTTCTACATTTGAATAACACTTAACAATGTTTGACTGCAAAACTGCAGTAATTTATATGAAATAAAGAAGGACTTACAACAGTTTTGCGGTCAACCCTCAACTACACGATTTTTACAGTATCTAATCAAAAACAGATTCACATATCATATCATATTACCTGAATATTACCTGAAACTTTCCTGCGGAGAATTAAAAATACTATACATTTGAAATAAATTTTACGTAAAATTTCAAGTTAAAATTTCAACTTACCACATTATGATAGTATTGCATGCTTTCCCTAAAGTGTTTTGGCACTTCCTGGGTTTTATTCACAGTAACTATAGCTCCTGGTCCACCTTTCAGGCTTCCAGTTAATTCTGAAATAAAACAAACACTTCATGTAATACAAGATCTAGGCTTGTATCGCATCAATTAACATCCATTAATCTTACCTCACCTACTTTATAAAAATGGCCTTACCCTGCTTTTGATTTTAATCATCTTGCTTTTGAATTCGGAACGGTCCATTTGAATTTCGATGGATTTCCCTCCCACAAAATTAAAATTAAGCTGCCAAAACTCTGGTTTGTTCAGGCTGAACAGATGTTCTGGCTTACCAGGCACAATGCTGGTGGGCATATAAGCATGTCATTATTCACCCCTTGCAATATAACAGTAGAGCATGTGGTGTGAATTTTATATATTTCAAAACAAGACATTACTTAAAATAAGTGCTGAACAATCAATGAAAACAATCTTAATTAGCCATTACAATGATAAATATCTAAAATGGACTTGACCACAGTTTTCCATCTGGACGTAAAACCATTCATCATTTTTAAAGAAATTTTCAAAATAAATAAATCAACTGAAAAAAGAACTGTGCAAACCATGATCTGTAAGCACTGATGTTGGGCTGATATTGGTCTGGACTGGTTTGGATGGACATACATTCAGTTGGTGCCAGCAAGCTAAAGTTTAATAATAAATCCTTCTAGTACTTATTAACAGCAACAATGACAACCTGCCTCATCATACAGGTAGTATACCAATTCTGGTCAAACTGCACTAATGTCAACTATACTGTTGCCATAGCGCTTATTTATACTACCCATAGGATTATGGATTAATTTTTTCTTTTTCAAATATGAGTTAATTTCATATGATGCAAAGAATCTTAAGACTTTACAAGTTATCTTAGATAACTACAATGTAATACAACTTTTACAATGTAAAACAACTTTAGATATAGTGTTCTTTTATAACTGGATATAATTTAGCTACAAATAATGCTTGTTTTTCGCTTTTCATTCCAAGAAAGGTTAAACAAGAGCTGTCGGTAGGACAGCAATGCTCGACTATTCTTAGTGTTTTATTATAATAGTAAAAGAGCCTTGATAATGTAAAATTCTCTAAGTAAACAAAAGGGCAAATTTTTTCTTTAAATCCATGTTACAGTTATAGGCCTTGGAGAGAGTCCTAATGCTCCCAAAGAAGAGTATAAAATTTCAACTTGTTTCAAATCCAGATGTCAATAGAATATGAAAATATCTGAGGTGGTATGCAAACCTAAATGTAAAATTATAAGTTGAAATAGGGGCATTATTCTGTCAAAATGCTTCATAGAGTTACCTCCTCCTGTCTACAGGTTGGGGTCATGATGGTGAACAAGTGTGCAAAGTTTCAAAATCATATGTCAATGGACTTTGAAAATATTTGAGGTATTACAAAAACTTTAACATAAGTGGTTACCCTGACGCCGACGCTCGGGTGAAAAGGGAGGGGAAAAACTGTTTGGGAACCCCTAATTCTCTTTGCTTTACAAAGAGTTTTTTTTCACAGGATGGAACTGACAATTTATTTCCAAGATTTGCATACCAATTGATTAAGGGCTTATCCAATTACTTGTGTGCAAATTTTCAGCTCATTCCATCATCCTGCTTTGCCAGAAAAATCATTTTTATTGTGAAAAATAGCCCAAAATGAACAGTGTTGCTACGCTTTTCTCTAAAATTCGCCTAATAATCGCATAAAAAATCAATTTTCAATTTAATTCTGAGTATATTTCTTTGTTATCCTTTGTTATCCTATATTTTGTAAAATTTTCAAATTTTATGATTTTTTATGCCTCTTGACCTCAGTGGAGTGCCTTTAATGTCAGGAAGTACTTTAAACAAAGCATAAACATCTTAATGATGTGTTACAAATTAAAATTCTTTGAGATATTTAAACCACATGTGTTTTTTACAATAGAACATAACAACAGGATATTTATTATCAAGTGTTTCTAGTGGAAATGGCTACATTCACCATTAAAAGTTTCAAGTCAGAGGAACTTTTACATACAATACTACACTTTACCTTATGGCTTGTGTGAAATGATAATTAATCAGTAAGCAACAAAGCATTCCTACTTCTTCACAGTCAAGTTAAAAAACGTATATTGAGGTCATATAGTATATATCAATAGGTGTTATCCGGACATCGGCAAATGTTGGTTTTTCCAAGCTTATGCCCCGGTAAAAACAAACTTTACCGTTATAGCTTCACGTTATAGCTTCACGGTGCACTACTGGCCACAATAGACTAGTCAATCTATAATGTGATCTGTTGTGCTTATTTTTGAAGCTGTAACTGTAGAAGTTTGTCTGTTACCCCCGGATGAGCTGGGGTAAACCCAAAATATTTTCAATTCCTAAGTAATCAATTCATACAATATTATCATATGTCCCTGAAAATGATGGGTCATCACATTTCATTGTCTTGTTATTATTTAAAAGCTAAGTTGGGTTTATCATCGCACCAACACATATGTAGGTAATGACTAGGCGACTCTCCAGCTTTTACTGATGGAGGAAGATCTCAGGTGCTCCTCTGTACATTAATGTAGGCCAAAACTGAAATGGACTATGGTTAAATACTTCCAACATAAAAAATCCATTTAATTTGCCAACGAAAACAACCATTTAACCGAGGGTCAAGGGAGATATTCTAATCTACAGGCTTAAAATACAAACAATTTTAACAGCATTTCAACTGATTTAAACAGCATTTCAACTGAAATTGACAGCATTTCAATTGATAATATATATCACCAATAATGAAAACCCTGATACTGTAGGAACTCAGAGCTCTGATTTACAGTAATCTATAACACTAAATCTTTCCAGGTAACAACAAATCTAATCTATTCAAAAAAAGTGTAGCATAAATATTAATTTGAAAGATAGAGCAGAAATGAATTACTAATCACTCTAGTGTGTTCTTATCAAAAGTCAATATGCATAAACAAAAAACAACAATATAGGAAGTGCATGCAGCTGCTAGTAACTCTCTGGTTTAAAGAACAAAAAATAATTTATTCGCTCAAGTGGGGGAAACTGCACAGTATACATTATAATATGCTATAAATATGTTGTAAAACAGATGTTTGCTTGGAGCCAGGAGAAAAAACAGAATATAAGATATTGTGCAAGCATAATATATCATAAAAAGAAAGGTAGGATGAGTAAACATGCTCATGTTTTTGGAAAAAGGCTAAATTAAATGTTAAAGGCACATTATGCCTCAGAAATCCATACTGTTTATTAATGGATTTTAGAGCATGTAAGATGTTTAACAATAGAAGAAAGTACGGCTGAACATGAAGTTATGTGTTGTATAGGTAGCAAAATGTAAACAAAATAGTATTTTGACATCCATACAAAATACTAATGCACTATAATTATACCAACAGTTACTGTCAATAGAGCAAAGAAAGCAAAAGATAATTTGTTTAGATTATATATGGCAAATGAGTATTTTTTTGAAACTGAAATAAGATACCAAAAATAAACAGTTTTTAAGAAGTAAAGATGGCAGCATTTCTGAGCCATAATGGGCCTTTAAGATATACAGGAAAAATTTGAAAGTTTAGTTTTTGTAACAATATGTATTTGATGACTAAAACAGCCAATTCTTAATTGAAAGATACAGAAAAAACATACACCATGCATGGGAGAAGACACACAGATGTGAAGTAAAACATACACTCACTGTAGATTTGAAAATAATGATCTCCCTAAAGATTAAGTACAAAATCTAAGCAAATATTTTTTTTTGTGTTAAAGGTATAGATGTGCACTTTTTAGCGAAATAGATTTATTGTAAAGGTTACCCAATTACTTAGTTAAGTAATTAACAGGAATTAGATGAACAAAAATGATTTGTTACCATGGGAATGTTGGTAAAATAATCATGAAACTAACAAATTATCACCTCTGCATGTGACTTATGTATTTAAACCTTCCTTCATAATTATTATGTAATTATACATTCAAATTGTTCTTACTACCATTACTACCCTAATTTTGTAAAGGCCAGTATATGAAAACCACAGGCTGGGGAGGCTGGTATAGAACAGAAGGTGATGAGGGAGGTTGAGTGTGGAAGGTTGTGTGAGTGGAAGGTAGGAGAGAAGCAAATTTTAGGTCACAATAACTCATAAAAGGTTATATAGTGAATTTCTTGCCTTATTGATGTGGGGAGATGTTTTTTTCAGGATCAATGCATTATTTCAGGATTTCAGGAACCTTATTAAGTAGCATTACATTCAAGATTTTAAAGTTATTGAGGAATTGAAAAAGAATTGAATTTCAATCAAATGCTTTCAAACCAACTTGTCGTGTTTTTTTTTTCCTTATAGATTTCAATCTATATAAATTGTTGCTTTATAACTCCATTCTTTAAGTTAAACCAATCAAACAAGGTCATAAAGCATTTTGCAAGACTAGATTGTGCAGGAAGAGTTTAGGTGTCGTGACCTTCAATTCAAAATTTCAATTCCAGCTGGGACGCAAGTAAAACCACAGAGACCTTCCATTAGACTTTTCTTTAGAAAATCATCATAACGTAAATGATTACAATAAAATCCACATTATCCAAAGTCATATACTAGTTTTTCCTGTCTCGTCATCACAGCCGAGGAATTTGAATGGAAATTAACCTTAAAATTGCTGTAATGGACTTGTCCAGCTCCAATATTTGGAATTGTCCATTATCAATTTCAGGGATATCAAGATGAAAAACTTTAAGTTAGACACCAGTAAAGAGTATGAGAGTATGGTAAAATAGAGAAAAACAAAATCCCTAAAGAAAGCCCAACACGGCAAAACTGAAAATGTTGCAGGCTCGGTTTGATTGATACTGGAAAGTGCAAGCTACAGTCCACGACCCATAGATGTTCGGTAATATACCAGTGGATATTCAGGGTTATTACTTTGATGCCAGGGGAGTATTGTGATTAATTGTTAACCACTCGTGTAACTCGACCAAGCAGGCTAAGCAATTTGAAATAAAACATAAAAAACAAACACAGATTGTGTTACCTTGTTTAAATTCTCGTACATAATTGCTAGGGAACCAGCCAGTTTTACCATGTAAAGTTCCCTCCCACCATCCACCATCAATAGCCTGTGTAACTGTTATAATATCACCCTTCGAGAAACAGAGCTGAAAAACAAAATGTTTATATAAAGACATCATACGGCTGAAAAAGGTTATAACCCCCATTTTCTTTTTCTTGAACACTTTTTAATAGTGACAGTTGCAAACTCCTCGTGCCCGAAACATAAACTATCTTTCATTTTATGTTTGCAAATAATGTAACTAACTGCAGCAAAAAAGAATTTGGTATAAGAATTATGAAAAGAAGTGTGTCAATGTTACTTTCAGAAAGCTTTGCAGATCTGTAGAATATATAAATCTATCTGCAGCTTCAGTGAATTAGTCAAAATTAACCCTAAAACTTCACAATGAAATATTTAGCCCATGGAAGATACCATATAAAATATCTAGAAAATTAATCAATAAATCATCACTTGAAATGCAGTAACAGGTTTACTCCAAAAAGCTCACTGAGGTAATGAAAAGATGTTTTTGAAGTCGTATTTATTCAAATGATGAAACAAAAGAATGATTCAGACAGAAGTAACTATAATTATGGTTCATTGAAAATTGCAGGAAACACTTCAAAATATTCTACCATTATATTTCACTTAACACTCAAACTTTATAAACCTAACAACACAATTATCATTCCAGCTGAGATCATGTGACCTACGCTTTACAGGTATTCATTCACCTTTAAAACAAAAATAGTTTCGCCATTAATTCACTTAGATAAATCATACTTATTTCATCTTGGTTAAAATTCCTACACTTTCTAGACATATAACAAACAGACAAGATTTCCTGCAGAGAATTGCACTCAATGTGATGATGTTAGATAACTTGTCAGTCTGAATAATGACGTCTGTTTCATTCAAAACATCACCTTCTGTCGTCTGCTAAACACAGATCTCCACTGCTTCCTGTTTCAGTTAATTATCTGGCACTAAATTTGCCAAATTAACCATAAAATCAAAGTGATCAGTGATCAGACAGTGTCCTAATCTGTTGTTTTATTTCTTAACTTCATGTACAAAATATTCATGGCTTTTTATTTACATGCAAGTTCATGAACCACTAAAAACTAATGTAATAGACCTCTTATTTAAAATCTTCGAAAAATTTTCCACATCTTCTTGCTTCCCTTCATTTCCTACTATACAGGCTACAATATTCCAACTTTTCATCATTTCTCATATGTTGGAGGAATAAAACCTCCCAATATTTCCTCCATATACCCTCTAACTGTCCGGAAGCTCAATAGGTAGAGCATTCCACTGTAAATCGGGACACCTGGGTTCGATTACCAGACAAGGGCAAAGGTCACTTTCATTGTGACTGATCATGAAATCCTTGCACTGCACTTCTGCTCTGGCATGTACAGAAGTTTCAGTTCCTTGCGAAAGTGAAGGCAATAAGTACTGGTAAACTGCTTGACAGCTGGGTTGGCTTACATAGTACAGATTTGATGCCCCTAATTACTAGAATATATCATTTTAAGTAAATTTTTACAAAGGTCAATACAGTATAAAACAAAAGCATAACATAACAAAAATTACACAGCCCATTTTCTTACTACAGTCTGACCAGACCATAATTATACTGTTGGCTTAAAATAAGATATTTTCACATGGCCAAAATATTGCAAAATTAACATTTCTAGCTTATGGCGTGTCTAAACAATGCATCAATTTATAACTGTCATGTTTTTTTCTATTTATTTAAATATATAAGTAAATATTAATTTTCACAAAAAGTCTTCAATTTGTGAAATTGTAACATAACACAAGTACGTCTATCTAATCCAATTCTTGTAAACATTTTCATTTAAACTGACATACTTCTTTGGCATAAAGGTGGAAATCATGTTGTATAAACCTAAGAATTATCAATTCATTGGCATATTTTCTGTAGATTTTTCTAGAACTTTTGCATTAAGATCGGCAAATTTTCTGTATTTTTTCCTGGAACTTTTGCAACATTTAGTATGTTTGTACAGGTGTCCTAATACATCAACAGGTGCAAAATTAAATATAATGAATGAAATATACTAAATCATCCAGAGACAATTTACTTCCCCCCTCCCCACCCCTTACCTGTAATTAAAACTGCCTTTTTTCAATTCTGATATGATGCCAAAGTTAAAAATTTGAAGAAATTCCTATCTATATTCTATAGACTGTGCTACTGATGAATTTCAAATTGGCAAACATAGATGATGCTCAATTAAATCTTGACATTCATGGAGTTCTTTTTTCCTTTTTTCCATCAAATTTAAGAAGCAGGTAAATTCAATACTTAATTTCTTTTTCTTCAATTCAAAATATTTACCAGTTATTGTTTTTTGTTTGTGTTTTGTGTTCATTTGTTTTGTTGCCTTTTTTTAGTGGGGTGGGGTTACATCATACAAACACAGTATAGGTCATATAGCAATATTCAAGCTTTACTGGTGGAGGAAAACCTTAGGTGCCTTTCTGACCATTATTTCAGACAAACAACGGGGCACTTGAGTAGAACCATAGACGTTCTGTAAAGTACTAGTAGCTGGACAGTTTCCTCACATGAAAGAATCCAAAGTCCCTGACAGGATTTGAACCCACAGCAATGATGGGCAAGTGGTTTGAAGTCAATGACCTTAACAGCCATAGATGCCCCTTTTCAATAGTTTTGCGGAATTATAACCCTGAAATACAAGTTATAAACAATTTACTGGTTAACTAATGAATGTTTAGTGCAACAATTTCCTGTTGTTTTTTTTCCAGTACTTCAATAGCTGCATGTACTGACCTGTTTTCTGGTTATATGATTAGCATTCTAACCTTTTCTCATAGAGTTAAGTGACCATCAAAATTCTCAAAATTAATGGCATTGAAGAATGAATTGCAACAGATATAATAATTATTATGAACCAATGTGTCAAGTGAACAAACATGCCCAAAAGAATACTGAACAGCCTACTTAAGGTAGCTCGCTACTTTCCGACCGAAATATGACAACATCTCAGATCTTGATGATTTTTGGTATGCAAACATATAAATATGTAAGCTTTACTTACGCAGCATTATTTTATAAATAAACAGCGTTACTATGACGTCAAAGCGCCCTCTATCGGTGGCGGGGAAATTGCGCCTTTTTTATCAATAAACCGGTCTGTTATTATCAATTTTCATCCGATTTCCTTCATTTTTAATTTTATAATGTTCAGTAAATGTATGTCTTTGTAAACGATGTCTTTCTTGAACATTTGCTTAATACTCTGCGATTCTACGTTATTTTCCCTCACGTTCTGACGTCCATATTTGATGCAAATATCGCGGTGATATCGCAATAAAGATTGTGAAATAATAAAAAATCAACACGGTGAATTTTGCTTTTTGATTTTTTTAACACGTAGTGAAGTCATAAAAGAAAATATTTATGCAATAAAAATATAGGGTCAACGCGTAAAATATTTTGCTATTACTATTTGAATATATAAAATAAAGGGTGAATAAAACGAAATGATTTTTGGTGACGTCAAATATTTTTCTCAAAGGAAATTTTCACGACTTTTTTTCGATAAATAACATACTGACAGGAATAAAAAATGTGTGAAAACCATCAAACAACAATAGTTTGTAGACATGTTCCGTAAAAAAATGTTCTTTTAAAAGTCGCTGTCAGATGCCTGCATTTTCGATGAATATCTTCAATTATATACATGTACAACAATCTGCAAAAGTTGGTTATCAATCGCTGAAAACTGCAACAAATGGATATAAATACCTCGAGGACTGAAAGACAATTCAGAATATTGAAAGATATAATTAAAAGGCCACTAAGTGGAAATTATAAAAACATAAAATTTTGCAAAGAATGTCAGAAAAAAAAGAATGAAAAGGCTGGAAAAGTCGCAATGTCATCATGTTGTTATGACTGTATCTCGGTACAACATAAACTTCCATGTTATCATATGTAACAATTTTGAATTGTATATGTCAGTTAGTAGGAACAGAGACATACGATAACATCTTTGTCTGTTAGGTAGGAATGAATCAAATTTACGTTTCAAAAATATATGATCAACTGGAAGTAGCAACGATTTGTACGTAAGCCATGATTCACTGGGTAGTCTTATTTATATTATAAAATCTAGCAGACATTTAATTCAAAAATTTTCTACAGATATAACAATTTATTTATTAACAGCCATCAGTCATTCTATTTTCTCTCGCAGCTAAATACCTGCACTAAGCGTGAGACTCAGATTTAAAAGAGGAATCACGCTCTCATGCTATGGCTTAAATTTCTCACGTATTTTCACATAATTACAGATTCATTCTTATTTATTTTAAACTAGCTGACTCGCGGTATGCGTTTACTAGCGCATCTTTGAGGCGACCTGAAGCCGCGATCATTTCTCGATTAAAGGCGAAAGTTCCGTTGATTTATTTTGTATGTTCAGAAGCGGAGAATTTTGCATATTAAATACAGATTCCCTTGTATTTTGAAGACCATGTAGGATCCTCAATTTGTGAGAATATGGTTGTGGGAGAAGCTCGTTTTTTTTATGTCTGCAAATAATGCAGTGCTATGTAGAGCCTATGAAAATAATGAACTATGCATTTTTATGTTTTATATCTTCTTATTTTCTTTAATACTTGGGTTTAACAGTTATTTCAACAGTATTTCAATTAAAGCGGAGGGAAATTTAACGAAACCAGTGTTTCTCACAGTATCACCTTCTCTTTGGAAATGAATGACAGCAGTCCGAGGTGGACCTTAAAACATTTCATTACACAGTAAACAATTCTAAAGGATAATCTATTAGTACAATACGCAATCGTGTCTCGAATCCATGCACTTCCGAATTAAGCGTAAGACCACTTTACAAGTGGCAACAGAAGAATATTCAAAGTAAAAAAACCTGATTATTATCTCCGTTTAATAAGGGAGAAGTCCACTTTATTTGTTTACATCATAAACAACGTGTTGTTGGTGTGTGTTTTGAGTTTTTTTTGTTTTTTTTTTTTTTTTCTTGTTTTTTTATTTTTTGTTTTAAAGCAAAACTGTATTGTATTTAAAAAATGAACAAGATCAACGTCAACATAATACATTATTCGTATTCAGTGGTAACAAAAGTTGCACAAGTTATTTTTAATAATTATATGTTGTATTTAATTAAAAATATACTGTATACCTTTACAGAGAAATGCCCGTTTGTTGCTAGAGTGGTTGCTCTAAGAGGTAAAATGCAGTGGAACTCTTTAGAAATAAATAATACTTTGAGGGCCGCTATGTTACTGTACAGTAATGAAAAAAACGGTAATGAATCCGAGTTGAGTAATGGTTATATTGGGTTGTTTCACATTCGAGTCTGCAGTTACGAATATGCTTATATATTTTTTTATTCAGTATGATTTTGCTTTCCAAAATAGTTTTATAGTTTGTCGTCACATAAGTTGCTCATTTTCTAATTATCATGACATTTTAATTAGATTATAATTAATATAATCTATGTATTTGCACAGACTTAAAAATGGTAATGCAAAATAATAAAATAAAATAAATTTTTTGTTTCTTGTACAGTTTGTTTTTTAAATATTCTTAAAGGGACTCCACTGAGGCTGAAAAGCGAAACACATAACATTTGAATTTCTTTACATAAAATTGAGCTGGGCACTTTAAAAGGAAATACTATGCGAAGATAGTTTAAGAAATATACTTTCGAAATAAATTTGAAAATGTATTTTTTATGCTTTCTTAAGCCCGATTTGGGCGAAAAGCGTTTTCAAACGCTTTTCATTTTGAATAATTATTTTTTTCTGGAAAAAACGATAGTGCGCTCGAATTGATCTGATATTTTGGCACAAAGATTTTCGTAGGTTTAAACCTTTTTACATCAAATTTGGGATAACACTTTATCTGCGAAAAAATTATTTTCAGTTTTCATCATTATGTCTTCAAATAATAACCTCAGTGCCTCCTTTAACATATTTTGTAATTAATTCTGAATTTTATTTATCACTTATTTCGGTCACATTTGTATGAAATCTTATTTGAATTGTTATTTTTACGATGTGGTGTTTTTGACACCGTGGGCTCTTCTGCCTTTTATGTGAAATAAATTTTATTTCTACGGCTGGTATTTCAAGCATTAAGCGACCTAATATTCTTGACTTGATTCAAATACAGCAATATGTGAAGTCTTATTTTGCGCTAAAACTAAGTCTAATTCTTCATTAATAATATTTAACATTACAATATCCATTATTAAATCTAGAGATTAAAAGATGTATGGACTGTGTTCCTGCATAATTAGATAAAGTATTTAAAAAGGGATTGTCGGATTAATTTTAAACATTTTTAAATTGCTAACATTGTAGATATGTGCTCATCTAGCGCATATTAATTTTGCTTTCAATGGAGGAAAATAAATCAACAATTTAAAATTATATATACTATTTCATAATGTCCCTGTGTTTTTTGTTTTTACTTTACTATTCGTATTGTGTTTGGACTGTTAATTTGGTTTATTCTGTCGAACTCAACAACTCTATTAACGTCACTAAAATCAATAACGTTTATCACCTTATTTATGCTAATCTTAGATCTCTCTTTCGTGAGTTTAGTGTGGGGTTAATATTTACTAAGTTTGGCGGTTGTGTAGTAATAGGTGTGCAGTGGTGGAAGTATTCTTAAGCGTTGTCTGATGCCCTATATATATTTTATTGGCATAAATATTTCCTTCACTATCTTCACTACCTCGCTTGGATAATTGTATAGCAAATTAATTCCCGTGTTGAATTTTTTTTATTTACACTAATCTTCTTTAATTGCGTATTTTTAATCGCTCGATATTTGCATAATTTATGGACGGTCTTCGAACGTAGTGAGAAAAATGACGTAAATCGGCGATATTAATTGTAAAAGTGGTTTATAAGAATACATCATTACTCAAAGGAACTACATTACTAACATTATGATAATAATATGTTAAGGAAATCGGTTATGAAAATTTTGAATATAAACAGATTCTCGTTTATTGATAAAAAGACGCTCAATTTCACCGCATCTCCGATAGAATGGGCGCTTTGACGTCAGTGAGTTAACGCTGTTATTATTAAAATTAATTTACTGCAGAAGTAAGTCTCATCATATTTTTTATGTGTTTGCATACAAATTCATCAAGATCTGCAGATGTTGTTTCTATATTTCTGGTTTCGGAAGTAGCGATTGCTACCTTATAGTCAGTTCCTACTCTTTATCAGTATTATCTCTCAGTTTTGTCTACATTATCATTAAAGTATATTAATTAAATGCGTTGAATTTTTTTGATTTGATTTACCTTTATGTTAATTTCTATGAAACAAATCTTAGCCTTAATTTTTTCATAAGTATTATTTGATTGATGTGCACAGTTAATTATTAACATACGTCCTTTCAACTTATATTCTATAGATTTGAATGGCTCTTTCCCCTCTATGAATTTGTCTCAAATGTTCTCCAAGATTTGGTTATTTTATCAATTTTAAAAAAGGGATTCCAACTAAGTAAATCCACTGCTAACTATTTCTTGTGAAGGCCAGTAAATAAGTTATAATTTTCCATTATCATTTCTTCTGTGTTGGTTTACTTTCTATATTTTATCTACTATCTCTAGTTATTAAGATGCTCTTTAATTACAGTTTTGAGAAATGGGTGCTAAAATTTAGCTTTTTTTTTCATGACAACAGTCAATTCGCTAGCAATCTATATTGCTGGTGACTTTTTTGGACAGAAAAGTAATTAAATCAGATGTCTGTGTTTTTGATCTGTTTTTCTTTAAAGGATTCATGCTCATTTTAGAGTCATATTCCCAAACTCAACTGTCCTCTAAATGAGTAGTTTTTGCATTCTGTGTGTATAATGTTAATTATTTATTTGCCAGTTTCAGATATTAATTTCCACCTTATTTCCAATGTCTACTGTATAAAATCTTTATTGTTTTCAAAACCAGGAATTTATAGCTAATGACTCTCTATATGAAGCTCCAAGTAAATTTTTTTATCTTTGTATATCCCAATAACCTATTTTTATACAGTGATTTAGTTTTATTGATTATTTATGATCATATTATATCATAAATACATCCCATCAGTTTAACAATCACTGATTGGATTAGATGCTGGATATTATTCTGTATATATTTCTGTTTTATATTAAGTCTGCAAGGTGCTCTGCTTGATATTTATACATACTAGATAAACTTGAAACAAAAAATTTAATATAACAACCATTCTATTCTCTTAGAATATCATTCATTTCATCCCTTTAGAGTTATAGATCATACTTATTACAACTTTTTTTTCTAACTTTAGTTTTCGTAATTATTGTCTTAAGTCTTTTATTCATTTCTGAATAAATTCATTTGAAATCCTTTTTTATCAACATTCTTTTTTTAGTCTTTGCTTCTACTTTTTGTCCCTAATTACTGAAAGGCTAAATTTTAATATTTCTGACTTTCTTTGTTCCATAAACTGTTCATCACCTCCTCATCCACCCCTAACACCCCCCCCCCCCAAGTCATCAAATTTCTGCTTATTTTTGTTTGGGGGGCCCCAATGGTTCTTGTGGGTTTTAAATAACATTCCCCACTTCAACCACTCAATCGAACAATATCTCATTTGTGATTAATATTAAGTTTGTCTTCATCTCTAAGAAAATTTATGGACAATAGTAAAGGAACACGGTTTAAGCCAGTATTAAAAGGTGGATCTCAAGAAACAAACGTTTTGTACGTATTCTTGGTAGTATTCCTTGAATAGATGCAGGATATGTGAGGGTTACTTATGTTCTTGTTCTCTCAAATGAAATATAATTAATTAGAAATTTCTTCACTACTGATTAAGTTTGTAGAAATCAAGTAATTTTTATTTTTGAATATACTTGCTCTTGTGTTTGGTTGGTTTTTTTTGTTTGTTTCAGTTTAAATTTTTAAAGGTCTTATGTCAAGGCATTGATCCTAAAGGCGTAAAAGCAAATTGTTTTTCATTTTGAATATTTTGATACAACTTGCAGGATTATAACAAGAGCTGTCCGTTAAGACCAAGCTTTTGCACCGCTCGATCTTTTTTATTGCTTGGCATATAATACAAAACTTTGATTCAGTTAAGTTGCAATGAATTTACAACTACAATCTTTGACAGAAATTACCTCTATCCTGGAGACATTGATTTGGGAATATGATTGTAAAAGTATTCCATACTCAAATTTATCTCAAACAGTTCAGTTCTAAAAAGTTTGGTACTAAGGTAATGCTAAAAACTTAACACAGATTTTCTAAGTCTCGATATATAAAGGCCTTAATATTTATAATAAATCCTTGATCAGATATTTACTCTTTCTTGCGTACTCAGTATGGTGGGTAATGATGTGCATAGCTATTAATAAGTGTTTCTCAAAGCAATTATATCTCAAGGGTTAAATAGGCTTAATAAGTGGATTTTATCCCATATTTCAATGTATTTTCTAATTTCTCAAAAGGGGCATATTTTTTCTGTTCAAAAAACCTTGACAGAGTTATGTCCTCTTGTCTGTTGATGGAAGGTCTTGATGGTAAAAAGTATGGTCTCAGTTTTCAAAGCAATTACTCCAATGGTTTTTGAAATAAAGTGAGGTGGTACAAAAAACTTAACCAAGATTCTAAGTCGATAAAAGGCCTTAATTTTTAAAACAAATCCTTGACAGAGTTACCTTCTCTTGCGTACAGATGGGGGGTAATTGATGTGAAATAGCATTAAAAGTTTCAAAGCAATATCTCAAGGGTTAATGGCAATAAGTGGATTTTACCCATATTCAATGTATTTTCTAAGTCAAAAAGGGGCATTTAACTTTCTGTCAAAAACCTTTGACAGAGTTATGTCCTTTCTTGTTTGTTTGATGATTAGGGTCGTGATGGTAAACAAGTAGTTATTGGTCAGTGTTTCAAAGCAATACTTCCAATGGTTTTGAAAATAAAGTGATGTGTTGGTACAAAAAAACTTAACCAAGCTCAATACACTTTCTAAGTCAAAAAATTTAAGGGCCATAATTCTGTCAAAAAACCTTGACAGAGTTATGTACTCTTGTCTGTAGATGGAGGTTTATGATGTTTGTGAACATAGTTTTGGTAAGTTCAAAGCCATACTTGTAATACTTTCTGAAATAAAGTGGTTTTCTGGGTGGTACGAAAAAACTTAACCAGATTGGTGTGACGCCAACGCTAACTGCCGACGCCGGGGGCGAGTAGTTTGATAGCTCCCCTTTTCATAGAAAAGTCGAGCTAAAAATAAATGTGACTTGTCAATGTGACAGAGTACATGCTGTCGAAGATTTTTTACTCATAGTTAGAGCTTATTATTAAACGTAGAATCTAGGCTAGTGCCTGTCCGATTTCTATAAGTTTTTAGGTCGCTTTTAGAGAATCATCTGTTATCATTTGTACATTAACCAGTTCTTGGTTTTTTTTTGTGTCATGTCACACTGTACTAGCTCTGGCTGTAAGAACGGTAGTTCAGAAGTTATCAGCTCTTGGCAAAAGGTGAAGGCAACTGTTATACTTGTTTAAAATGTCATTGACTCAGTGAAACCTGCCCAGCAATTTAATTGCAGTGTGACTGACACTGTTGCTCAGTATAGTCATGTTTGGCTTTGATTGAAAAATATTCAACACCACCACTATTGTTTCAGCTACCTAGTGACCAGTGGATTTCATTTTGTATGGCAAGAAAAATTCGACTGTCCAGCTCTCTTTCATTTTTTTGAATACCAATTTCATTTTATTCACTTTTTAGGGATAATTCTTATTTCGTAATGTTTATAGTTTTCATTTGGAACAGTTATAATTAGAGCCATGTCAGACTCATTCTCTTTTTGGGAACTATATACAAACACATATTTCCTTATCATACAAGTATTTTGGAAAGCAACCTTTTCACAATTTTCATACAAATTTATATTTATTTGGTAATTTCTTTTAGGATTCTCAAGATTAAAAATTTTGGTTAGCCAACTCTTAATCCGAGCCTGGTCATGACTGTCCATATATGAACGTGTTGGTAACATCTTAAGAATCTTAATGGTTAATTTTAGGGACCGCTTTATTATGTGGCACTAATCAGGAATCATTAAAAAATATTGACATATAGTAGATGATGTATACCTTAAAGTAGCACCTGGTATGCATAATTTTAAACAAAGTTTACCGTACGGAAATCAAGTTATGGCCACTTTTCTGAACTCAAGCTAAGATGTTATGAGGGCTCTTTTTTTAGAAAGTAGGAACCTTTAAATAATTCTGCAATAACATTCTAATGAAATATGATTTCCCATTAACTTTTTTGGTAAGAAACAAATTTAGTACCATTCAGCTAACAATCCAAATAAGCAAAATTATGGTTTCTACTTAAAATTTAATAAAATCTGTATAAAAATGTTACCCTACCCCACCCATTTTTACCACGTGTCTGACCATTTTTCTACTTAGGGAGCCTAATTTTTTAAAAAATTCTTTCAAAATTTACCCAAATGAGTGCCTGTTTTCAAAGTTTCCCTCAATTTTTAAGAATTAGTATATTGGTTGATCTTGTAAAATTCATGAAATACTTTTACCGTCTAGTTTTGATTATATTACACTTTGAAAATATCAGGTACCATATTTATTACTAGATTTAGCATAATTTAGCCAATAAATACCTATATAAATTAAAAAATCAAAATTAAACACTTTTTTCTTTCCAAATGGGACATGAGAGATACATAAATAATGTTAAAAGAAACAAGAGGGCCATGATGGCCCTGAGGTCGCTCACCTGTATATAGGCCCCCCACCCCCGGGCCAATTTTTACCCAAGGGCTTTTATTTGTTTATTTGAACAGACTTGGTAGACACCCATAAGAAGATGTTTCATGCTAAACATCTAAGTTCTAGCTCATTGGCTCTTTTAAAAGAAGATTTTTAAAGTTTTTACTATACACATGTAGTTAAAAACAATGACACCCCGGGGCAGGGCCAGTTTTTTTGACTCCCGGCGCGTTTATTTTAACAAACTTTGTAGATATTTACTTAAAGATGTTTCATGCTTAATATCTAAACTCTAGCTATTTGGGTTTTTCCAAAGAAGATTTTTAAGTTTTTTGCTATACACATATAAGGAAAATCAATGACCCCCCCGGGCGGGGCCAGTTTTTGACCCCAGGGCTTTTATTTGAACATACTTGGTAGACACCCATTAGAACATGTTTCATGCTAAATATTCTTAGCTCTAGCTCTTTGAGTTCTTTTAAAAGAAGATTTTTAAGTTTTTACTATATGCATTATAGGGAAAATCAATGACCCCCTGGGGCAGGGCCAATTTTTGACCCCAGGGCTTTTTATTTGAACAAACTTGGTAGACACTCATTAGAAGATGTTTCATGCCAAATATCTTAGCTCTAGCTCTTTTGGGTTCTTTAAAAGAAGATTTTTTTAAGTTTTACTATATGCATATAAGGGAAAATCTATTGACCCCCTGTGGGCGGGGTCAATTTTGACCCCAGGGCTTTTATATTTGAACAAACTTGGTAGACATTCACTAGAAGATATTTTCATGCCAAATATTCTAAGCTCTAGCTCTTATGGTTCTTTAAAAGAAGATTTTTTAAGTTTTTACTATATGCCATATAGGGAAAATCAATGACCCCTTGGGGCGGGGCCAATTTTGACCCCAGGGCTTTAATTTGAACAAACTTGGTAGACACTCACTAGAAGATGTTTCATGCTTAATATCTTAGCTCTAGCTCTTTGGGTTCTTTAAAAGAAGATTTTTTAAGTTTTTACTATATGCATATAGGGAAAATCAATGACCCCCTGGGGCGGGCCAATTTTGACCCCAGGGCTTTTATTTGAACAAACTTTGTAGACATTTCACTAGAAGATGTTTCATGCCAAATATCTAAGCTCTAGCTCTTACGGTTCTTTAAAAGAAGATTTTTTTTAAGTTTTTACTATATGCATATAGGGAAAATCAATGACCCCCCGGGGTGGGCCAATTTTGACCCCAGGGCTTTTATTTGAACAAACTTGGTAGACACTCACTAGAAGATGTTTCATGCCCAATATCTTAGCTCTAGCTCTTTGGGTTCTTTAAAAGAAGATTTTTTTAAATAATGTTTTTACTATATGCATATAGAGAAAAATCAATGCCCCCCTGGGGCGGGGGCCAATTTTTGACCCCAGGGCTTTTATTTGAACAAACTTGGTAGACACTCACTAGAAGATGTTTCATGCCAAATATCTAAGCTCTAGCTCTAATGGTTTTTTAAAAGAAGATATTTAAAGTTTTTTCTTTTGGTTGCCATGGCAACCAGAGTTCTGCATGGAATTAAATTCTTTGAACAATTTTTAAAGGTGACCACCAAAGGAACATTCCTGTGAAGTTTGGATGAAATTGGCTCAGTGGTTTATGAGGAGATGTCATTTAAAGCAAAAGTTTACGGACGGATGGACGACGGACGGACGGACAGACGCCGGACGAAATACGATAACAAAAGCTCACCCTGTCACTTTGTGACAGGTGAGCTAAAAAAGAAAGAAAAAAAAAGTTGACCCTTCTGGGGATTGAACCCATGGCCCTCATTTTCTATGTAGTTAACAGTAGTTCTAGCCTATTTGAATACTCTTCAAAGCGGAGGTAATGCATTAGGGTGCTAATACCTTAAGGTATAGATGCATTAACATAAAATCCAGCCTTACCTCATCATTATTAGAACCCTTGAAGTTGAACAGGGATTTTACTCTTTTAGGGGGCTGCCCGGGCTCCCCCATACTCAGTAAGCCCGGTGGTTTAGGTGGAAGATCCGGTTTCGCTATGGGCGGAGTAGCGCACTTGGGCGGAGTAGAGGACGGTCCAATTACAGAAGCGGTGGCTGTGGCAGTGGCAGTGATTCTTGTAGGGAAGATATTAGCTATCGGTTCATAGTGGTTCTCTATAGCAGTTGGTGGCTCATCAAAAGCTCTTCCTGTAAGAATATAATATAAAAATTTAATATCAAACATTTGCTTTTAAATGTTCTATTTTCTTTCACGTATTAACAATATATCACACTATAGCTCATAGCACATCCTCAAAGTGACCCCCTTTTAGATACTGGTCCAAGACCACCATGATAAAAAATATTACAGAAAAATGACAATTTTCTTAATTTCCTAAGTTTATAAATGGATAAAAATAACATTTTCTAATTTCAAAACAGCATTCATGAAGACCTTTTTCCCAATTCTTTAAATATCATTTACCTACCACTTTCGAAATGAATTTTAAAAACAGACGACTTTTCCAAATTTGTAAATATTTTACCTTTTCCTAAATGCAAACATATAAAAATTAAGCCTTTTTTTAATTTTTGTATAAAACAATAAAATTACCATTTCCTAAATTCAAAGACAACCTATCAACAAATCCTTTAAATGCTTTCATAATGACTTAATACAACATTAAATTTTACACTTTAGAAATATTCTAAACTAGTAAAATATATATCCAAGGTGTCACAAATAAACATATGAGAACTATACAATACTATTTTTGATGATGAAAAGGGGGGCGAAAATATGTTTATCAACAATATGTTGCAAAATTTTTCACTATTGTATTTATGTGTATACAATCACCGTCCATACTGTAGAGGTGGTGTTCGATATAGGTGCTTAAGTACTTTGTCTACAATAAAATTGTATTTTATGCTTTTGATGATGATTGACACTTTATTGTTCACACAACATTTTGATCTCTACACAGGCTGGGAGGTTTCATTACTAGTAATTATACTATTTTAGTGTCGGCAGAATTGTTATATTTATATCTGGAAATAATAAAACCATGTTTTCCTTTTTGATTTGGACATTCAATATTTCCTTTTAAGAAATATTTATGAATGAGATCACGCTTGGAGATGTCATGTGAGAGACCATTAACTTTGGCTAAATCGCATGCAAATTGTGCTTGGTTCACTTCCTTGGCTTTAACGCCGATTTGTTTGTGTCAATTTCTAATAAAACAAAGGAGTTTTAGTAATTGCATAGAAAGCCTGAAGCAACTGTAGAGTAAGTATACTTAAACATACTTATATATTACTAGGGTGTGATGAGATGTCGCTGGACACCAGTAAGCTTACCAATATTTAATACCTATGAAGCAGGCTCATTATCAACTACATTATGATGAATCATGCAGTAAAAACACCTGTCAAGTTCTATCGAAACGCGACGCTGTCAGTTTTTTCGAAGGATTTTTGTTGAGGTAGGAGAGTGTTGTGCTTTGGATTCCGTGGTTTTGTTTCTCTAGCGTATTTTATTTTTAGATAAATGTGTTGCAACCGTGTAGCAGTATATATACTGGGACAATGCATAAATTATTTTTAAAATGTAACAGAGATGCTCATAGAAATGCTTTATAATGTTATTATATTAGGTTGGTTTGCAGCTTATTGTCTTCCAAGCATCTGCCAGCATAATACTTTAGTAATAATACTGAGTGTCCAAGCTTGCATAAAATTAGGGCCAACTTGCCACATGCTCAAAGCAGTACACAAGTAATATGGTTTCACTGTTTATCCTTGAAAAAATTTATATGACAGTTCTAAAAATTTACATTTATAAATTCATTTTTGCAGGAAATGGATTTAGTATTTTCAACAAAGTCTACATAAACTGGCAAATCTGATAACCAATCAGAACATCTCTCACACATAGAACGGGGCATAATTATATTGTCCAGAATCTGTAAAAGATTAGCTGGCCTACTGGTTTACCTTTCCAGATAATCACTTATCACTTATCTATACTGATAATAATCTACTAGATCTACTAGCAAATCACTCATAATGTATACGGCCTCAGGTGAACTTTTTCCTGCCTCTAGATCTGCCATTTCTTATATACATTGTATCAGACTGGCTTTTTCCTTGCTGGAAATTTCATCTGGCATAGAGGGTCACCAGATGAGTCGCATGCTGTACAATGGCACGCTTAGGATGACGTTATTTTACTGTTATGAATGAAGTTGTAATTTCATACGCTGTTGTAAGAAAATAGTTACGGGTGTAATGACAAAAATGTCCATGGAAAATTTTATGAAGGTAAAAAGTTTAACTTTTTAATGATTAATATAATGGAATATGGTAGAATATGCAAGAAGAAATATATCTGACATTATATTTATAGTCAGTAATTATAAACTTGTGTGACAATTGCTCATGCAATACTTTTGCAGCATTGTAAATCATTGGTGTATACTTTTAGGTCAGTTGAGTTCATTCACTGTATGTTAGAAACAATTTCACAGCGCTGTAGAGCTTGCTGAGCTTTATTTTCGGTTGGGTTAATTGCTGTTAATGTTCCATAAATACTATGCATAATTAATATGCATATCTTGGGGGCAAAAATTATAACTTCACATAAAACTCCAGAGAAAATCTACAGAATGTTGCTATATCAATCAAACTTAGTGTACAACTGTAGAAAAAGTGAAGAGAATATAATTTACAAATGGCTTCTTTTGTTTTAAGAACATACACATACATAGGTAGATATATACATATCATGACCTTGATAGACTTGTAGTAAGGATAAGTTGTCTTAAGGTACCAATTGTACATAGACCATACACTACATACATTCATCTAAAAGGCTGATTAGAAAACCATTTGACCATAAAATCACTGCAATCCCTCATTTCGAACCATAATTCCATAATTTCTGCAGGAAAAGGGGTACATACTATCATGAAGGTTACCTTGACCTTATTTCAATACCACATTTATAAAGCAAAGAGCTTTGCCGTGTAAGTGCCAGAGAATTGTTATTTTTAACCACCTGATACTGCTGATTTGCCTACTTCCTGCCATGTTCTGAAGGTAATCAGTGGTGGAAATCTAAATGGAATTAAAGATAACGTTGGTTCCATTGAAACATGTGTCTTATTTAGCCAATCTTCAATCTCCTATAAAGCATGAATCAACCATTTAATAGGCCAAGAAAAATATATGAAAGAATTATGGTGCAAACAATTCCTTCCACCTACAATAATGTCCTCATCCCTTTTGCTCCCCCCCCCCCCCCCCATCCCCAACCAAATATACCCTAAGGGCAAAAAACCCTGCTTTTCTCTCTTATTTCACAGGCGTTGGCTATATTTTCTTTAAAAGTATTAAAATACTTACTGCCATAGACATACAGTAAATAGTTGTAACATTAGGTTACAGGATGGAAATTCAAATTTTACCAAACTTAGGGTCAGCCAAATATCAGGAAAGGATCGAAAATTACTTTGATGTAGTCACAAAAAATGTGAGAATTTCTAATCCATCTAATAGTCCTTTTACAATTTTTTCTTCCAAAATTTCTTGAACAGTGATGTTGAAGATACATTATTTCTATTTATAAAGGTTTCCTAATTCCCAAAACACTTATATACTTTACAATGTGAACTGATTGGTATATAACATAATGTGGTAATTTTTTTTTTGTATTGTTTTGTATTTCATAAATGTAGAATGTAATAGGTATGTACATTTTATATCTGTTTTGTCTGTATGTATGTTTCTGGCAAGTTAGGTTCAACCTTTTACAAACCTGCATCAAACCTGATAGAGTGGGATAAAATGATCTTATGATCTTATATTATACTGCAACCAACTCACAGGTCTCGTCAAATTGATTTTTGTGTCCAGACAATTAAAGTAATAAATGTGACAATCTTCTTTTGTTGTTGTTTTTGTTGTTGTTTTTTTTTCGGTTGGGTTTTATGTCACACAGTATAGGTAATATGGCGACTTTCCAGCATAATTGGTGGAGGAACACCTCAAGTGCTCTTTAGAAAATTATTTCAGGCAAAAATGAGCACCTGAGTAGAACCACTAACTTTTGGTAAGCTAGTTGGATAGCTTTCTCACATGAAAGAATTTGAAAACGCTGGCGCAGATCAAACCTACAGTGGTGAGTTTGAAGTCAACGATCTTAACAACTTGGCAACATTTTAGCGCCCTCAACTGGCTTCTTTATAACTGTATAAACAAATGTAACAATCATCTTAAAATGAAATTATGCCTGTAAATAATTTGTCATTCCTATCACTTTCTCTGCTACTTCAGGCATTAAGTGCTTAATCATGTACAATACATTCCCCCTAAAGACATGTTTATCTTATAGGCTGAAAGGCATGTAAACAAATCATACATACCTAGATCAGAAAATGAGCTCGCCCTAGAATTACTCTGAGAATCACTTCTAAAATCAGACTTAGAATTTGTCCGTGAATCTTCGCAAAGGCTCGACTCACTCAAATATTCCGCCCCAGAGTCAGTTTTATAATACTCAAGAGCTGACAGTCGCTCTAGGCTACCCTGCCTTGACCCCCGGAGCGAACCCTGGGGCTCGGACTTTGGAGTGCTGGCAGCTAGTTCCTTCTGACGCACCTCTAATACTGAGATAAAATCATTTATCTCATTTACAATGTCAACAAACTCGTCAGAAAACTCTGTACTCGGATGATTTTTAAGGTTTTGTTTTCTGTAGTTTTCCATTATTTAGTTTTAACACTCCGAATAAAACCTATAAAACTCTTACACAGGTATGTCTCTCCAAAGAAAATTAAAGACCTGCACAATTTCAAAAATTAATTCCTTCCCTTAAACGTCAGTACAAGTTTATAGTCAGTGATTTATGTAATAACAAAGCATGGCAGACTTCTGTTACATTTCATTGACTTCTAATTTACAAAATGGCATCTTTCACTGCAAAAATAAAAACCACACCAGATAATTTCCAATTCTCAAAGTCTGAAATTCGCATTACAAGCATGTTCTGAGAGTTGAAACATCTGCTTCAATATAACCCCTGAATAATTATCCACATAATTCAGTTGTTACAGTATCAATTCCATCTCTTTTTTTTTTCCAAACAACCCTTCAAGCTATAATTAAATACTATATTTGAACTTGAGACTCTTTGTCTTAATAAATTTTAGTTAAACAAGAAACTCTCCCACTAATAGGCACATTTAGCTGATTTTACACATTTTATTTTTGTAAAAACTATGTTAGAATCAAACTATAAATTATAACAATGCTTCACATTCTTCCTAACCATCCAATATTACACACTATAAGATGTATGTAATAAAATATTAGAAAATATTTTTTATCTTTTATTACGGAATTAATTTCCAATAAAAAAAAAACCCAATCAAATGGCACTATAATACATACATGCAGAGTATTAAAATACTTTTTTTTTCTTTGCCATTCAATAACTGTATATACATGTACATATCAATGAAACAGCAAAAAATATTAATTTTTGCCTAACTGCTGAAATTCCATTTGAATAATCTCTACTTGATCTCTCCTTCCGACCACTTCACATGAAGCACTTTTATGTAATTTGTATGTTTTAACATATAAACAAGATATCTATATATTTATCCAGTCATCAAAGAAATTCTAAATCCAGCAACTAATGCACACAACGGGTCAACAACTTGCTTAAAAAGACATGCCACTGAGACTGCTCTAAAAATAGTAACGGAAAATCTAAGACTGGTTCACAAATTTTTTTTTATTGTTTCATTCACTAGTCTAAACACTTCAATTTTTAAATATTTCACTTCAAAAAATACCATTCCACCTCCAGCAAACACTACACCTACACAATATTTCTCAGAAAGAAAAAAAATCCATATTTCTTTAAATCTTTTTTTCTATCACTCTATTAAAACTCAAAAATCAGAGAGATAGCACTGTTTAAAAGAGGTGTACATATTCCTCCCAGTAACAGGTTAATATTGGAACTGGCTGGCAGCTTATCAGAACATACGATAAGAGAGAAAACTGCTAATCTCTACAATCAGCAAGCCAGAGAGTATTTATATATATTTCTGAGGTAATGGCTAATATATACGCCAGCTGGAGGCCATAATTACTGGAGAATCAGGGAGATTCGAGCCAGCAGCATTTTATTAAGCAAAAATCAATACACACACAGATTTCTTACTTAAAACATTAAAAGGAACCTTAGCATGACACTATTGTATCGAGGACCAAGATGAAAAGAATGTACGTAAGTCACTTAATATAGCAACAGGTTTTAACCATGCTACTAGTGCAGACCAAAATAAGCTGTCTGATCATAATCTGCACTGTTCACTAATGAGTCAGTTTTTTAAAACTAAAAATGATAAATGGCTTGCCCATTTGCAGTCTCAAAAGAATTAGAACAAAATTAATGTCTCAAAACAAAAATACATATCAAACAAGCGAAGAATGCTTGATTCATTAGGGTGATAATTGTGCAATTATTATCTCATCGAAATATCGCTTTTCTATAGGATTTTTTACAACTGTTGCCAATAAATATATAAATGTAAACATTTCCTTGTATTCCAAAGTCATTGAGCAGAAGCATACTGTTATCTTTATACTGTCTGAAAGAACCACAAGATATTTGCTTCACTAAGCTTTAAAAATGCTCAGCTATTCATACATGTATCTTAGAATAATCAAGCTAATAATACTGACTTTAAACTAAGCCTACATAACACTAATGGAATCAATTCTAACATGACTTCATTTAGTACAATGACAAGAACCAATTATTTTCATTTATGCCCAGCAGCTTCTGACCATAAATATAAGTTGTATATGTATCAACACTGTCAAGGTCAAACAGTGACTTTCTAGCTTTAATGGTGAAGAAAGACACAAGGTATCCCTCTTTTCATAAGCATACTTTAGAGTAGAACCATGAACATTGCCAAAGGTAAGCAATTTGCAAGTAATATAACTACTTCACATAAATAAATCAAAAGTCCCTGGCAAGATTCAAACCCACAACTGTAAGCAAATGATTTTAAATCAATAACTTTATCTCCTGAATCACAGAGGCCCCCAGATTTTATTTCTAAAATCTATTCATCATTAACTGTTTAAAATCAAAACTTTTGTACAAGATCACATAATCAACATTCCTGGGAAAACTGACCAATCAAAATCTTCAAATTTCTATGAACACTTCTAATAAAGATGAAAAATCATGGGATATTCATCTGGCAATCTGGCACAAAAGATGTTTATTTCCATATATTATCTGCAGTTGACATTCTGGTGCTAAATAACTGTATGGTGACTGACCTGTTTAATGACAACAATGATTTCCTCAAAAAAGTTGGGAAAAATCATACATCATTTTTTTAAGAAAAAAAAAAACAATTGAAGTTGTGCTAAAACATACAATTATAATAGGAAACACAAAATTTCCTTGTCTGACTTAAGGTTTTACAAAACAAAAACTTTTTAAACAATTTTCATCATAAATATAAAGGCTTATCTATTGTCAATTATCCTCAAACGTTGAGCGAAAAGGTATATAATGTATTTGCTATAATATTCTGGTGCAATTTCTTTTATTAATTTGCAGTTTGATTTACTAAATGTGTTATTGTCCATCTAATACCCAATTTAAATGTTTGTTTATGTTGAAATTCAGTGTAAGAACATTTAGAACTTAAATTGTAAGCAGGATTTAAATTGTGACAATAGGAGCATATTCTAGTTTAGCTCGTGTAATGGTAGTAGTTATTGTAATATAATACATGGCTACAACAGAACCCTGCCGTGTTTCACAGGTGACCCTGGTTTCTTTGCAAAACTTGTCTAGTGCATTGAAACATGGTGCCTAAGCTTTTCAGGTCTCATCCGAAAGTGACTGGTGACTGTGGTGCAGCAGGGTTCAAATCTGATACATCTGGACTACTAGTCCACCACAAAACAATGATTGAAAATCACATGTACCACCTGTCCAACAGCAAAAAGCTAGTACAATTCAACATCTAACTACTTACACTATTCCAATAAAACAATTTAAAATGTCACAAAATATTCTGTGACTTTGTGTAAGAAATTTTAAAAATGGCAGCAAATACAGAACCTATTGCAAATAACACTGACAATTTTATTATGGTATAAATGAACCCCACTTGTGATTGTTTTATTCTAAGCATTAAACTATTTTCTAATTCATATCTTAGCATCTCATTTACCTTATAAACTTTTTTATATGAAAAGAAACTAATGAGAAAGACTATAAAGAAATTATGTAGAACAAGATTTAACAATCAGTCAAATCTTTATTTTACTAAATACATGTACTTTGAATTTAACAAAATGTATAGATGCCTAGACTACTAGATATTACAATGTGTGAGTTCAGTATACATGTAATCACTTATGACAGGAACATCACTACTGTGACATGTATGGTCTAATAACAGATATTACTATAAGCCTATTTATAATTAGAATAACCGTCCAGTTAGCTCAATAGGTAGAGCGTTGGACTGTAAATCAGGCGACCCGATTTCGATTCAGGGACAGTACAGGTCATTTTCGCAATTGATTGATCATGAAGTCTTTTCTACTATCAGTTGCTCTGTACCTCTGCTCTGGCATATCCAGAAGTTCCAGTACCTTGAAAGCAACTACTTACTAGTATGGTAAACTGCTTGACACCACCCCAGGAATAATGCCGTGGCTGAACTGTACTCTAGTAAATTCATTGTGGCTTACACTGACTGTCATAGTATCAAATTACGAGTGTATTAATTACAATTGTTTATTTCACAGTGAAACATCAATTACAACAACCAATGTCAGACAGGACACTTAAGACTATGTAAGAACCCATATGATGTAATTGGAGCAAACCTCTTAATGTATTAATAACATTTATGTATTAGAACATAATTCTTGACATGGTTTCTATTACTTATAATTCAAGATTACATTTTTCATTCCTTTCCCTTTATTTCTTTGGTTCTCAATCATATAAAAGTCAGAAAATGTCTTGTCTGCAAAATAATTTTATTAGATCAAAGGCCATTCAGTTAGGCCCAGACAGATTATCATAGGCCCTTACGATTTTTGGAATTTTGCACGTCTGAATTGGATTTTACAGACCTTGGGAATCGACTGAGTGCCTCATTTTGCACACTGGATGTCTATTTATCTTTGAAAAATTTGCACTTATATTGGTAGACTTTCTGTACAGAGTTGTCTTTTGCATACTCGTCCTGTCACAGTATACAAGCTGTAACCTTAAGGTTAGCTCATTAGTTAAGCGTATTGGACTGTGTATCAGGAGACTTGGGTAGGATTCCTGGACGATGCAGGTCACTTTCATTGTGATTGATAATGAAACTTTTACTACAGTCACTGACTGGCATTATATCTCAAAGTGTGTATTTGTAATATGTTTGACAGTCTGCTCATGAACGAATTGGTGACTGAAATATGCTCAGCCAGAGCAACAGATAAGGTGCATTTCTGCGTATTTATGCAATTAATTTTATAAAATATACGTAATTGATTTTTTTAAAAAGGGTATCAAAACCCATTTAAATAAATAAAATACGCAACTGTCTTCAAAAGCCACGAGTATTGTCATTTTCATCACCACAAAATTAACTTGTCATACGCTGGAAGTTTTGGACAAATTATATAAATAGATAAGCATCCTATCGGAATATCACCAAATCAAATGCTAACTTATTGACAGTCTCTGGTCTTTGAAGGTCCCCAGTTTCCAAAGACCGGCGAAGCCATATCAATAAAGCAAGAGACCGTCAATCAGGTTGACGGTCTTTACAGACTGGCAGAGACTGTTGATCAGGTGGACAGTCTTTACAGACTGGCAGAGACTGTTGTTTTTGCGGGGACCATCAATTAGAAGGTCCCAGCTGTATGAATAGATGCTTTGCAATATGGCATCGTACATAGGGACGAAAGAAAAAAAATGAATACCCAATTGACTTTAAAATCATAGGGTATGGAATACCTAATTAAATGGAGCTAATACCCAATTCCAAAGAAAATTATTGAGAAATACCGAATTCACATTCAAAGCTTATCTGTTGCTCTGTGCTCTGGTGAATCAAAGAGGCTTACTGCCGGGGTCCGGATGGTAAACAGCAACAACACTACCAGTTTAACTTCCTCAAAAGCTGCAAATTAGGTAATCTGAAGTTCTACTTTGGCTATTCATATGAAAATAAGTTAACTTATGAATGTTATCTCACCTTTTTGTCTATTTCATTTGAATTAAGAATCAAAACCTGAGAAAATTAAAAAATATTTGAAAAAATAATTTTTTGTCTGGAACCGGAAGCATGAATCATAGCGGTGTTTACGTACGAATTAAAATTACGTGATTGTGACAATCATATTTTTAAATTTAAGATGACTGACTCTGTTAGTTGCATCTTCTGCAAAATAGCAAACGGGAATGATGAAGAGACAGAGCTCCTGCATAAGGTTGTTTATTTTGTCATTGTTTCAAAGTGATAAAATCGGTTCGTTAACAAGATTTATTGCGTAGGTATAGCATTTAGGTTGAAAGCCACTATTTCACATATACGCCCATTTAATTTAGTACATGTCTCTCAATGCCTATTTTAAGCTTACAAATACGATTTTTTGATAAAAAGAAAGCAAATGCGATTCAGAAAGCTTAAAGTGAAATTATATATAACTATACTTATGTTCTGTTTGACAAAAAAGTAAATTTTCACGGCTTTAAATTTTGCATTTTTGTATGTTATTATGATAATGTTTTTAACATTTATTTAGCTTATCTTTGCAGGATGATACGCTAGCCGTTTTTAGAGACATTAGACCTGCAACTCCTCATCATTTCCTTGTAGCGACTACTGAGCATATTCCTGACGCAAAATATCTCAAGTTCGAACACCTTGGTCTAGGTACGGATATACACTGTATATAGATCTATCTGTCTCAGGTAGCGTTTTTAAAAATAAACAACAGACTACTATAGTAACTTTTTCGTCTAACATGAAGACAGATCTAAGATATTTTTTATCCTGAAATTGCTTTTTGTGAACTTGCATAAAATGGATACTTCGCTTGATAGTGATATTATATAACCTATTTCTCATTACTTGCAATTTCTTAATGCTTGTTTTCAAACTTATCACAATTTAATGTAAAAATTATAGGATTATAATTTTATTCGATTAAATACATCTCAATATATGTTTTGAAATGTCAAATTTGTACCTAAACAAAACAGCAAAATAATTAATACACACATCAAATTTCATATTACATGTACAATTTCCTATAAAATTAAAATGATTTTATGTGTTATTAAAAAAGCTAGGTGTTTATATCATTGGATCATAAAAAAATATGTGTTTATATCATTGGATCATTTTGAACAAAGTCATTTGGGTTGATATCAAAGCCGTAAGTGTCCCAACGATTTACTTGTACATGTACATGTATATCCAGATGTTTATACATGTTTTTTACAGTCCAAAGAATGGTAGAGGTCGGGAAAGATGTTGTTCAGAAACAAGGGGGAGACATAAATGACTTAAGGTAATATGGTTGCATAGCAACGATAGAACTGTTGCATGGCAACGATGAAAATGTAGTTAAGTCGTAGTGCAATTCTTGTATGATACTCATGTGACATTTGTGGCACGGATTAATCACACTTTGCACATGTGAAACTAGATGAACTCTACCCCTTACTTACATCTAATGATTCACGCGTTGACAATATCAGTATCGAAAGTAACTAGGGTCTATTTAAGCCAATTGGCCATTTCTTTGCCTTTAATTGTGGAAGAAGACTCCATTTGTCCCTCTGTACATGTACATTATTAAAGATACGAACGTTTCATGCAACATCCTCTGTAACTATGCAGTTATAAAGCTTTAAAAGTTAAGATTTCATGGAAATGTATAGATGTGTTTAATACAGTAATATATACTCATAAGCAATGTAAGTAATTATACAGTATTGGCATATTGCTTTCAGAATGGGGTTTCATTGGCCGCCGTTTCATGCCATATCTCATTTGCATCTGCACGTGATTTCGTCAACCAATCAAATGGGATTTATTGCAAAGGGTATTTTTATGGAACGCGCGTTTTGGTTTGCAAAGGTAAGTGATTACAATACAAATTTTATATGTTTGACATCTATAATTTGATGTACTGTGACGACAGGTCTGGCATATTAATTGTTGAAACATTATTCGGATATCATACTAAAATTTTGAAAAGTTGAAATTAAAATCCAAACTGAACTTACATGCATCTCTCTAGTATGCGTGTTTTATTGGATTTGACATTGCATTATATTATAAGTAATAGAAAGAGCACCGAAACACGAGGCTATCTGATTTGTACGAGGGGGCGTAGCCCCCGAGTATAAATCAGTTTGCCGAGTGTTTTGGTGTTCTTTCTCTTTTGTATCATAGTCAAACATAACAGCACCTTCCCTGTTGTCATAATATGAAACCCCAGAAAAAATTAACCAATGAACGAGCATTTAAATATAATAGTTCTGCCCCTTTCCCTTTCTCTGCCGTCATAATATGTAAACCCCGGCAAAAATGAACCAATCCACGGGCATTATCTGGAGTGCGGGTAACTGATACCCGCACTCCAGTTACCGCACTGTGCATGTATATGTATACGATTTAACACTGACACTTTTTCAACAGAAAGGTACCCAAACTATGATACAACATGTAATACTATATGCGAATAAGGCTTTATGAATTCTTTTACCTCATCATTCACCGACCTAAATAATTGTTGTCCGATTGGCCAAATCTAAGTTATAGTTGGAGCTGAATTTATACAAATCGAAAATTGCTCAAAAGATGCTATCGCGGCGATGCTGAGGAATATAATGAAGTATTTGATCTGAAAGGGTTCTGTACTTTATTATTATAATGTATTTGTCATAACATTGAACGGAATACTGCTTTGGAAATATAAGTGTAAAGCTGATTGCCCATTTAATGAAGTAAATGTCTAATTTGACGTCATACAATGATGCTAGTGTCCGTCTTGTTTATTTTAGGTTGAGTGGTTGATAGACAGGCTGACCAAGAAGGAGGAGAAAATCCAGTCTACTAGCAATGAAACTTGACCAATGTTTTAGCAGGATTTTTATTACATAATGACAATTTATAATGTATAGAGGTACTGAAGACAGTTGTACTTGGATAATAAATATATATATTTATAAAAAAAATAATTACGATAATAAGAAAATGTTATTTAAAAAAATTACCCTCGTTTTCACGTTCCTTGTTTCTTTTTCAATCTGTGACAGCCACAAAACACACAATTATAAGCATTGGAAATACACGAGTGTATTCTTTAAGAATGCGGCGCCTGTTCGTTTCTTAGCCTCAGTATAAACAAATACTTGTATTCTTGATGAATTCAGAACCCATTGGTTCGGACGATGTTATCAATATAAGTCAATAAATCTAATCGAGCCTGCATCCTTTTCAGTTTTGTCCCGTTTTCCTCTATTTTATTTTAATTACACCGTTCTTGGTTATAAAGTTTACAACAGCAGGTGTCAAGTGGCGTGAGACAATCATCTATAAAATGTTGCCCAGTACTTCACTTCAGTGTTGTTATATTTTTTTCTGGTCCCTCGGGATCATTGATCGCAGCACATATTCACCGTAGGGAACGTGTTACAGTATCGCGTTTTTCGGTTACAGTATAGAATTTTAAAGATGGAGGAATATTTATGGAAAGAGAGGTAGGTGATTTTTATTCCGGTCCATACTTCAAGTAGTTTAGTTTCTGCTTTGTTTGTTAGGAACAGAATCCGGTATGTAGTCATATATATCTTCAGACCCTGCACCGCAGATTTATCGATATATTGTCTCATAAATTTGCATATTTGTAAGTTTGAAAATTTCAATCGAGAGACCAACGCATTTTTCTGCAATTTCGGCATTATTTATGTATGCCTGGAAAAAGTAAATCTACAAAACGTTAGTCCTTTATGTTAAGAAACGTTTATAAAAGTAAATGACTTGTTGAACCGATTTTGCTGTTGGTAAAATGCGTTTGAAGAAATAAACAATGTTACAGTATATAGAGCGAGGTAATTTGTGCAAGGTTACACGGTGCATATCCATATCGGTACCCTCTTTGGAAAATCTGCTGAAACGGTACCCTCTCTGAACATGCACAGGTCATTCTCTGCTAAAAACAAACCAGCGATGGATACCAATCCAGTAAAATTTCATTGTAATAAGGAAAGGAGGTATGTCACGTAGAAAAGATGTATACCACGGAACACTAGGATGTTTTATTTATGTGCTGATTTGTCATGTGCACGATTTTCATGTACTGCAACTTCACAATAAGCTACAAAAAATCGACATGTCTTGCTTCGCCCATCACCTCGACATATTTTTCGGGCTGAAATGAACCTGTGGCTTGATTATATATGCATCATACATATTTAATATGTTCATATACATATCATCTTCGGACAAATGGCAGTATATTGTCAAAAATAAATGTAAAATTCATAAAAAGACCCTACTTTCGGTTTTGCAGCGGCACGGGCTACCTCTCTTCATTTGAATTTTTATATCACAGGTACCCTCTCATTATTGAACACATAGGAACCCTCAAAGCACGACATATACTTTTATTTGCGTTA
>NW_026866953.1:0-26339 GCF_026571515.1 Ruditapes philippinarum | reverse complement strand
TACCTAATTTAAAGCCCCACAGAGGTTTTTCACCTATCAGAATGTATAACATCCCTGAAAATGCCTATCAGACGTACTACCTCTCCTGAAACGCTCTTTCAATGCATTGCCATCCCTGAATGCTCACAACTGATCATCACACCTGACAAATGCTCTATGAGACTGCACTACCTCCCCTTGCAGTGCTGATCAGAGACTGCATTACAATTCCCCTGATAATGCAGTATCAGACTACATAACCTTTCCCCTAACAATGCCTATAAGACTGCATTACCTCCCCTGACATTGGGGCTCTATCAGACTGCATTCACCTCCCCTGACAATTTTCTCTTCAGACTGCATTAACTCCCCTGACATTGCTCTATCAGACTGCATTACCTCCCCTGACAATTTCTCTGTCAGGACTGCCAGATACCTCCCCTGACAATGGGCTTCCAGTACATTTTCTCACCTGACAATGCTCTTTTCAGACTGCATTACATCCTCTGACAAGCCTATCAGACTGCATTACGCACCTTCTTGACATATGCTCCATTCAGACCCTCCATTACCTCCTCTCACAATGGCTCTATAGACTGGCATTACCCGTCGCCGGCAAAATGTTCTTTCAGACTTCACTACCTCCCCGACAATGATCTACAGACTGCATTAACTTTATCACAATGCTCTATTAGACTACATACCTGCCCCGACAAATGTTCTATCAGACTGCACTACCCTCCTCTGACATTGCTCTTTAAGACTGAATTACCTCCCCTGACAATGCTCTATCAGACTGCAATACATGCCCTGAAAATGCGCTATCAGACTGCATCACCTCTTGTGACAGCTTGCTCTATCAGACTGCATTACCTCCCTGACATTGCATCTAAGACTGCACTCCCGTGACATGACATCAGTCTGCTACTCTAATCTGACAATGCCTATTAATTACCTCCCTGACAATGCTCTATCAGACTGCATTACTACCCCTGAAAAAAGCTCTATCAGACTGCAATTGCCACTCTCCATGACAATGCTCTATCAGACTGCATTACCTCTCCACTGACAATGCTCTATCAGACTGCATTACTCCTTGACAATGCTCTATCAGACCTGCATTCCCCCTCTGACAATGCTCTAAATCAGACTTTATTACCTCCCCTGACATTGCTCGATTAGACTTCATTACCTCCCATGACAATGCTTAATCAGACTGCACTTTCTCTCCTGACAATGCTCTTTCAGACTGCATTACTTCCTTCGACAATGCTCTATCAGACTGCACTACCTCTCCAGACAGTGCTCTATCAGACTGCATTACCTCCTCTCACAATGCTCTATTAGACTGCCTTGCCTCACCCGACAATGCTCTATGAGACTGCATTACCTCCCCTGACAATACTCTATCAGACTGCATTACATGCCCTGACAATGCGCTTTCAGACTGAATCACTCCCCTGACAATGCTCTATCAGACTGTATTACCTCCTCTGACAATGCTCTATCAGACTGCATAACCTCCCCTGGCAATGCTCTATCATACTGCATTACCTTCCCCCGACAATGCTATATCAGACTTTATTACCTCCCCTGACATTGCTCAATCAGACTGCATTTTCTCTCCTGACAATGCTCTATCAGACTGCATTGCCTCCACTGATAATGCTCTTTCAGACTGCATTAGCTACCCTGAAAATTCTCTTTCAAACAATGAATACTTCGATATCGCCATAGGGTAATCATGATGACGGAGAAAAGCGTCAACGCTGTTACAAAATGATTTATACTTAATGCTCACCATATTTGACTGCTTTTCTAGCTTGCTTCTGTTCCTTGAATTGCCTTTTTGATTTATCAATGATACTGTCCATTCGACTTAAGGAAAACAAATGTTTTGTGAAATAGTCCGAAGCGTAAAATAGAATGAATAATTTTTTTACATAAATGGAATATTAATTGTTACAGTAATTACTTTTAAGGTCCGAGAAATGCGTCGCAAAAAGAGACTGATGACTCCAATGTTAAGCCACAGGAGCCGGGAGCTAGTGCTGTCAAAACAGAAGATTGGGATCCAGCCAAAAAAACATTTACTGAACAGTAAGCTGTCCATTTTCAAAATTTGCTATCTGCTATCTAAAACGACTTAAATACCATCTTGTTATTTATAAAGTTTTGGTATCTGCTTTTCATATTAGGTTTAACATTGTCTGATGTATGTTTTGTGCACATATATAACTCCAATATTTAAAAAGTAGAAATACTAGAAAACGGTAATAGACACTATTTATGAAAATTCTCAATTCTTCATTCAAATATATGGGAACAAATATTAACTCTTCGTTATGTAATCCCTTCGAAGCTCCTAGTGATTTGATCTCACTATTTCAATGAGCTAGCTAGCCGATTACAAAAAAAAACAATATTAAAATTATAAAGTAATTAAATGATAACCGAAACATCGTTTTTTTTTCAATCATAATATCACCAAAATAGACCATATTTTCATAATATTCAGTCGTTACTAATAATATAAAGGTTACACAATCTGTATTCGTTCACATCAAAAGTGACGTGGCAGAGCTACTTTAAAACAGTACGTTTTTACCGAGATGATAGTGAATAACCCACGTCGTCTTCTGGATTGGAAAAGGTTGTTTCTGGAAAATAGGGATTTGAAACCGATCTTTGCAAACTATCGTTTTTATTTTCAGGCAAAAGGCGGAATATACGGCATTTCCGGAAGGTAATATATGGATATTTATTTTTTTTACACTTTAATTATTGTGACCATTGCTCTCATTTGCTTAGATTTTATTATTTAATTTAATGGTTATATACCTACATTCCCTGGTAAGTGAATTGGAAACAAATATGCAATCTCGTGTTTAATGTAATAATGTAATATTTTATAAAAAGGTAAAAAATACATAAATAAGAATTGATTAGATTTAACAATTTATTTATAACCATCATTTGATATCGTAGTTTAACTATTTGTATGTGTATCAAACTCTGCGCACCGGTTACGCTACGACCAGTTACACAAGTCACATGATTATGGTCTTATCACATGATTGTATACGCCACAATTGTTTTATCTATAATAAACAGCGCCATTAAAACTTGAGCTATGGTGTCATGTCTGTCGATATGATTGAAAATAAAATCAGTTTTGTTAAGTGAAGAATAGAAATTATTAATTACTGTTCTCTTTGGAAAGCGGTCATTGCTTTGGATATAAATGGTGTTTTCATAATATTTATGTTTCCGAAATTATTTTTTATTTTAGTTTACATCTAACACCTTACGGTCTTGAAACATGAGCAAAACTGTGTTTACTTTTCAAAATAAATATCAAAATTGAAAAATTCATATTGTCAAAAATCTTATATATTTGCAAATACCAACGACAAAGATTTAAATGAAACAATATTGTTAAAGACACGTTATGCCTCTTTCTACTACTTTAGAAAAAAAATACTTTAAAACTTTTTTTAAGTTGCACTGAGCGTGCAGTAATGTGTTATGATGGTAGAAAAATTTAAACAATGTAGTATTTAAGCTTCCATACAAAATGATAATAAATATGATTATACCCTTTGCAAAAATTGAAATTTTGAGAAGAATTTCTGAGGCATAATGGGCCTTTAAAATGTCGTAAGATGATTTAAAAAAAAGAAAACATAATTATGTATTGCAAAACAAGTTCATTGAAATAAAAATTGAATGCTACTTTCAAATAAAGTTAACGCTATTGAAATGCATTTATTTTAGTTCTAAATTCCTCTTAGAAGCCTTTCACTACTTTCTCTAGCTTCTTTTTTTCGTCCTGTCTTTCAGGTTTTCCAAAATTGTTTTGCTATTCTGGCATTTACTTCTAGAACATTTTTAAATTCTTTTTTTTAAATGTCTGCTCGTGCTTTTGTTTTATCGAAAATAATATTTAAAATTTATTTCTGTTTTGTTTTCTTTTACATTAAGATTGTTAATAATTAATTATTTAACAAAATGTTTCGACTCCGGTGAAATACTCTCTTTTAAATGACATGGTTACACTTTTGCAATGTATATTGAGTGATGATATGCAATAAAACCGATAAGTCAACTTTTGAAGTCTCCCTCACGAGAGGTAAAGTTGTGAGTTTGAGTCGAGATTGTGAGTTTGAGTCGAGATTGAGATTGAGAATCGTTTCTGGATATGGGCCTTAATCCTGTTAGGGGAGATCACTGCGAGGGAGATACTTTAGTACTAACCAATCAATACACCTAAGTCAATGTTAACGTGATGCTATTGATAGACTTCGTAAACAGTCCAAGACAGTCCAAGTGGTTTTCCTGCATATTTAATAGCCTGAAAACTAACACTTAAAATGTTGGTTCAAAGAAAACATATGGACTATAAAGGCACGTTTCTGTTATAAATACTATATAATTAAACTTGATTCCAAAGTTTAGTTTAAACAATATTTTATTTATAAGTATTACATTTACATGATAATTGACAAATAATAAATAGTACGGATTGAGTAGTAAGCTTGAAAGCTTTTTTAAAAACTCTTTCCGTGTCATTATTCCAAAGTTTGAACACATCATTTTCCGATCATTTGTAACACATCAACTTGCAAAGAAGCTATAAGAATAATTATAAGAATAATTATTTATTTATCATTAAAATCTATTGTACCAAACATTTCATTAATTAAGAAATAAACAGCTAGCCCGTACACGTTGCGGTATAAGCAATGCTTTTGTTTAATGTCATCCTAGTGTTTTCAAACATCTTACTGAAACAGCCGATGTTAAACGAAATTTTCGATGCTTTATTTTTTGTTGGTTTGGTAATTCCAGTAATTCTACTTGAATACTGTTTTATCATCCTTGATTTATGTTGCATGTCTTTAAATGTGTACATACAGGCTTTCCATCTTCGATCCCCTTTCAAAAATTAAATATCATTTAGTTCCATCGAGTGATAACTCGTAAAGGGTGCTAACATTCTATTATTCGGGGACGTCGCTTTTTATGGAATGGCACGAACGAACGTATCACATTGAAAGTTCAATGATCACCTCCGTATTAAGACATCTGCAGATGTTTCCAAATTCGGTGCTATGGGGCGTTGAAAGCACAATTTAGTGCCATCGATAAATAGGCTCAACCAAACTGAGCCTGCAACTTTCTCAATATAGTCGATAAATATTAAAGTATACAGAAGTAGCTCTATCAGACTGCATTGCCTCCCCTGACAATGTTCTATCAGACTGCATTATCACACTTGACAATGCTCTATGAGACTGCATTACCTCCCCTGGCAGTGCTCTTTCAGATTGCATTACCTCCCCTTATAATGCAGTATCATACTGCATTACCTCCCCTGACAATGCTATAGCATACTGCATTGCCTCCCCTACCAATGGTCTATCAGACTGCATAACTTCCCCTGCCAATGGTCTATCAGACTGCATTACCTTCCCTAACAATGCTCTATCAGACTGCATTACCTCCCCTGACAATGTACTATCAGACTGCAATACCTCCCCTGACATTACTCTATCAGACTGCATTACCTCAACTGACAATTCTCTATCTGAAGGCATAACCTCCCCTGACAATGCACTATCAGACTGCAATACCTCCCCTGACAATGGGCTGTAAGACTGCATTTCCTCCCCTGACAATGCACTATCAGACTGCATTACATCCTCTGACAATGCTCTTTCAGATTGCATAACATCCCCTGATAATGCAGTATCAGACTGCATTACCTCCCCTGATAATGTTCTATCGGACTGCATTACATAACCTGCAATGGTATATCATACTGCATTGCCTCCCCTGTCAATGCTCTATCTGACTGCAATACCTCCCCTGACAATGGGCTGTAAGACTGCATTTCCTCCCCTGACAATGCACTATCAGACTGCATTACATCCTCTGACAATGCTTTATCAGGCTGCATTACCACTTCTGACAGACAACGCTCTATCAGACGGCCTTACCTCCTCTGACAATGCTCTATCGGACTGCATTACCTTCTCTGACAATGCTCTATCAGACTGCATTAACTCCCCTGACAATGCTCTTTCAGACTGCATTACATTTCCTGACAATTCTCTGTCAGACTACATTACATGCCCTGACAATGTTCTATAAGACTGCATTACCTCCCCTGACAATGCTCTATGAGACTGCATTACCTCCTCTGAACTTGCTCTATAAGACTGCATTACCTCCCCTGACAATGCTCTATCAGACTGCATTACTTCCCTCGACATTACTCTCTAAGACTGATTACCTCCCCTGACAATGCTCTATCAGACTGCATTACCTCCCCCAACATTACTCCATAAGACTGCATTACCTCCCTGACAATGCTCTATCAGATTGCATTATATGCCCTGAAAATGCGCTATCAGACTGCAACACCTCCCCTGACATGGCTCTATCAGACTGCATTACCTCCGCTGACAATGCTTTATCAGACTGCATAACCTCCCCTGACAATGCTCTATCAGACTTCATTATCTCTCCTGACAATGCTCTATCAGATTGCATTTCCTCCCCTGACAATGCTCTTTCAGACTGTATTACCTTCTCTGACAATGCTCTATCAGACTGCATTGCCTCCCCTGACAATGCTCTATCAGACTGCATTTTCGCACCTGACAATGCTTTATGAGACTGCATTACCTCCCCTGGCAGTGCTCTTTCAGATTGCATTACATCCCCTGATAATGCAGTATCAGACTGCATTACCTCCCCTGATAATGTTCTATCGGACTGCATTACATAACCTGCAATGGTATATCATACTGCATTGCCTCCCCTGTCAATGCTCTATCTGACTGCATTATTTCCACTGCCAATGGTCTATCAGACTGCATTACCTTCCCTAAAAATGCTCTATCAAACTACATTACCTCCCCTTACAATGCACTACCAGACTGCAATACCTCCCCTGACATTACTCTATCAGACTGCATTACCTCTCCTGACATTACTCTATCAGACTGCATTACCTCGCCTGACAATTCTCTTTCAGACTGCATTACCTCCCCTGACAATGCACTATCAGACTGCAATACATCCTCTGACAATACTTTATCAGGCTGCATTGTCACCTCTGACAATGCTCTATCAGACTGCATTCCCTCCCCTGACGATGCTCTTTCAGACTGCATTACATCCTCTGACAATACTTTATCAGGCTGCATTGTCACCTCTGACAATGCTCTATCAGACTGCATTCCCTCCCCTGACGATGCTCTATCAGTCTTAAACACCTCCCCTGACAATGCTCTATCAGACTGCATTACCCCCTGCGACAATGCTCCATCAGACTGCATTACCTCCTCTCACAATTCTCTATAAGACTGCATTACCTCCCCTGACGGTTCTCTATAAGACTGCATTACCTCCTCAGACAATGCTCTATCAGACTGCATTACCTCCTCTGACAATGCTCGACTGCATTATATGCCCTGAAAATGCGCTATCAGACTGCAACCCCTCCCCTGACAGTGCTCTATCAGACTGCATTACCTCCTCTGACAATGCTCTATCAGACTGCATTATCTCTCCTGACAATGCTCTATTATACTGCATTACCTCCCCTGACAATGCTCTGTCAGACTGCATTACATGCCCTGACAATGTTTTATAAGACTGCATTACCTCCCCTGACAATGCTCTATCAGACTGCATTACCTCCTGTGACAATGCTCTATCAGACTGCATAACCTCCCCTGACAATACTCTGTCAGACTGCATTACCGCCCCATGACAATGCTATATCAGACTTCATTACCTCCCCTGACAAATGCTCAATCAGACTGCATTATCTCTCCTGACAATGCTCTTTCAGGCTGCATTACCTCTCCTGACAATGCTCTATCAGACTGCATTACCTCCCCTAACAATACTCTGTCAGACTGCATTACCTCCCCCCAACAATGCTCTTTCAGACTGCATTGCCTCCTCTAACAATGCTCTTTCAGACACCATTAGCTACCCTGAAAATTCTCTTCAAACAATGAATACTTCGATATCGCCATAGGTAATCATGATGACGGAGAAAAGCGTCAACGCTTTTACAAAAGGATTTATTCTTAATGCTTACCATCTTTGACTGCTTTTCTAGCTTTTTTTTTGTTCCTTGAATTGCCTTTTTGATCAATGATACTGTCCGTTCGACTTGCCACATCAGCTTCATATTGTTTTTCAGTTGGACACAACTCAATGCCGAACTCTTCTTCCATTTTTCCTTCATCCTCCTCATACCAAAAAGCTTGTGAATCTTTCTGACAACTCTGATTCTATATTGAATTCTATATTCATGTTAGAAGAACCTAAAGATATAAGGAAACCAAATGTTTTGTGAAATAGTCCGAAGCGTTAAATAAAATGAATAAAATGTTTACATAAATGGAATATTAATTGTTGCAGTAATTACTTTAAGGTCCGAGAAATGCGTCGCAAAAAGAGACTGATAAATCCAATGTTAAGCCACAGGAGCCGGGAGCTAGTGCTGTGACAACAGAAGATTGGGATCCAGCCAAAAAAACATTTACTGAACAGTAAGCTGTCCATTTTCAAAATTTGCTATCTGCTATCTCAGTGTGGCCATACCACGTGACATTGACGTCATTTTCGGCATCATTTCCAAGACAAATGTTGCTCGATTCGGAAAAGAAAATAGCCGTAAATATTTTATTTCTGTACCAATTTCTTTGGGATAGGCACCAGTCTACGGGGAAAAATATAAGCTTTCCACAGAATATTGGATCTCCGTCAGTTTATAAGCCGTTTTATCAAACACTTTGCATAACCTTGGAAGTTGCTTGTATTAGAGCGGGCTTCAGTTGCAATCTATTTCGTTTTCTGGCGTTATTTGGTCTACGCCATGATAAATAGGTCAGGTTTACATCAACCGGAGGTACAGACAGCAAAATCCTACCTTAATATGTTCATATGGTTATTATTTATTTATAATCATGCCATTTTCTTTAATTGTCAATTCTGGCACCAGTTCAAAGTCGAAAAAAAGGACTTCAGTTTAAAGCAGATTTATGAATCTGTTGCAAATGCGAAGCAACATACCTACCGTTCGTTCTCTATAATTATGTTAACCATAAAAACATTTGTTATTTACTGTACGATTTACATAAACACAAATGAATATTTAAATGATTTTACTTGCTGCGCTATAAGTGATTTTAAAAGTCGTAAAATTGTTGTCTGTACATGTGTATTTGTAAAGAAATTGATTTGCTCTTTAATCATTGTTCTTTAATTCACGGTAATGATTATGAAAAATCTATATGTGTCATGTAGCAATACTAAACGTATTCAAAATAGAGAGAAAACAGAAACCCAAAACGGCAAAATTGACTTAGCTAGATTTGTCCAATGAACGTGCGCATTCAGGATCACTTCCATTTTTATGCTGTAAAGCGTTATGCCTCAACGCGCCAATTTCAAAGTCAAAGGGTATTCTTTTGTAAAGAGTTTTTTATACGTATAACCATAATGTTATAAACCTGTAGCAATGTTTAAGTTTAATAGATTCAGCTTTTTAATACAGTGTCACTCGTTGATAAAAAATATTTAACATCCTGTTTTCATACCAACGGTAACCGTTTTTTCGTGAACTGGATATAACTTCGTTCACTTAAGAACACTAAACACTATTTATTTTATTATTGCATTTATTTCTGTTGATAAACTACATATTTGACAAATTTAGTTAATTGTATCAGTCAATCGAGCTTTATCAGAGAGCTCACCAATACACATTGTAAAGAGAGAAAGGGAACGGAATATTTATGGTTTGAAAACATTTAAATCGAGTAGAATTTTTAACAATAATGTCTCTTCCAACTGAATAAAAACGATAGGGCTATTTGGGACTATTTCTTATCGATGTGGTCATTGGATGTAAATGCATGGATTATTGCATGCGGCATGACCTACAGATGTCCTTAACAGGATTTTTGTTGCAATTTAAGATTTAAAGAAGGACCACATATTATAATCTAAAATTTGATAAACATAATACATTTGCCAAATAAGTGAATTATCTGATATGTGAATAAAGAAGTAAGTCATTTGACAGTTGAAGTATAAAAATTGAATATGCTCTTCAAATGTATTCGTAATTTTACTTAGCTTATGTTAGCTATCAATAATTCAATGAACACATCAGTGTCATATTTGGACCCAGTCTTGTTGCTAATGTAGATATTTATATAATTATTGATAATCATTGCTATGTCCGACTTTTAGAATGTTTTGTTTCAAGAAATTTGACTTTAATCGATTGCTGTTGGTTTGTAAAATCATTTATCTGTTTACTATTTTCTACTTTGTTTACTCCACATGGCGTCCATTCTCGTTTTTTATTGGCGACTCAGCGCTATTTTGGGCCTTTTTGATAAAGAGAGAATCATAAGTAACGCAACTAAGTAACAATACTATCAGGTTTACACGCAAAGTTCCAAGTTATATGTAATGCTATTTAAAATTGTTCTACACAAAGAACAAAATCTGACTGATGATGAATATGCTAATAGTTAAATAAGCATAAAATGTGAACGTCATGTTAATGCGCGTGACAATTAGATTCAGGATTTTAATTCTAAATTGTGATTTTTGTTTATCAAATTTTATAGAAATTTATTATACGTCAATTCCAGAAAAATATACCTTTCCAAAGTCTCTCTTTTGAGGACAGAAGAACATATTCGTCACCTTCACGAGTGTCAGTGTTTGTCAGTTACTCTTTACAAAAAATAAACTGAAAAAATTACCTTAAGCCTTTTTACAACACTCGCGTTATAGTGTAACCCTTTCCGTAGCATTGTTTTATTTTAACTCTTTCTCTCACTGAGAGCACATTTATTTCTTATCAATTTCGCCATTGTGAAATAGAATAATTAAATTACATTTTACTACATAGGATAAGATGAGCAATACTATAAACATCTTCAAAACGAAACCAAAATATTATTTTTCGGTGCACTATTGCGATACAAGTAAGTGTTATTGCTTTAAGTCACAATCAGTTTTTTCACAATCTCTTTGTGAAAGATCAACAATGAAACAGTAAATTGTAGAAAGAGAACGGTAGGCATTGTTGCTTTGCATTTGCAATAGATTCTAAAATCTGCTTTAAACTATAGTCCCTTTTTTCGACTTGGAACTGGTGCCAGAATTGACAATTGAAGAAAATGGCAAGATTTACGCCATAAATAATTAACATATAAACATATTAAGGTAGGATTTTGCTGTCTGTACCCCCGGTTGATGTAAACCTGACCTATTAATCATGGCGTAAAACAAAATAACGCCAGAAAACGAAATAGCTTGCAAGTGAAGCCCGCTCTAATACAAGCAACTTCCAAGGTTATGCAAAGTGTTTGATAAAACGGCTTATAAACTGACGGAGATCCAATATTCTGTGGAAAGCTTATATTTTTCCCCGTAGACTGGTGCATATCCCAAAGATATTGGTACAGAAATAAAATATTTACGGCTATTTTCTTTTCCGAATCGAGCAATATTTATCTTGGAAATGATGCCAAAAATGACGTAAATGTCACGTGGTATTGCCACACGTGTATCTAAAACGACTAAAATACCATATTGTTATTGATAAAGTTTTGGTATCTGCTTTTCATATTAGGTTTAACATCGTCTGATGTATGTTTCGTGCACATATATAACTCCATTATTTTAAAAAAGTAGACATACTAGAAAACGGTGATAGACACTATTTATGAAAATTCTAAATTCTACATTCAAATATATGGGAACAAATATTAACTCTTCGTTATGTAATCTCTTCGAAGCTCCTAGTGATTTGATCTCACTATTTCAATGAGCTAGCTAGCCGATTACAAAAAAAATATAACAATTATAAAGTAATTAAATGGTAAACATCGTTTCTTTTTCAATCATACTATCACCAAAATAGACCATATTTTTATAATATTCAGTCGTTACTAATAATATAAAGGTTACACAATCTGTATTCGTTCACATCAAAAGTGACGTGGCAGAGCTACTTTAAAACAGTACGTTTTTACCGAGATGATAATGAATAACCCACTTTTTTTCTGGATTAGAAAAGGTTGTCTCTGGAAAATAGGGATTTGAAACCGATCTTTGCAAACTATCGTTTTTATTTTCAGGCAAAAGGCGGAATATACGGCATTTCAGGAAGGTAATAAATGGATATTCATTATTTTACACTCGAATTATTGTGCCATTGCTCTCATTTGCTTAGATTTTATTATTTAATTTAATGGTTATATACCTACATTCCCTGGTAAGTGAATTGGAAACAAATATGCAATCTCGTGTTTAATGTAATAATGTAATATTTTATAAAAAGGTAAAAAATACATAAATAAGAATTGATTAGATTTAACAATTCATTTATAACCATCATTTGATATCGTAGTTTAACTATTTGTAGGAGTATTAAACTCTGCGCACCGGTTACGCTACGACCAGTTACACAAGTCACATGATTATGGTCTTATCACATGATTGTATACGCCACAATTGTTTTATCTGTAATAAACAGCGCCATTATAACTTGAGCTATGGTGTCATGTCTGTCGATATGATTGAAAATAAAATCAGTTTTGTTAAGTGAAGAATAGAAATTATTAATAACTGTTCTCTTTGGAAAATGGTCATTGCTTTGGAAATAAACGGTGTTTTCATAATTTTTATGTTTCCGAAATTATTTTTTATTTTAGTTTACATCTAACACCTTACGGTCTTGAAACATGAGCAAAACCGTGTTTACTTTTCAAAATAAATATCAAAATTGAAAAATTCATATTGTCAAAAATCTTATATATTTGCAAATACCAACGACAAAGATTAAAATGAAACAATAAAGATACGTTATGCCTCTTTCTACTACTTTATAAAAAAATACTTTAAAACTTTTTAAGTTGCACTGAGCGTGCAGTAATGTGTTATGATGGTAGAAAAATTTAAACAATGTAGTATTTTAACTTCCATACAAAATTATAAAAAGTATGATTATACCCTTTGCAAAAGTTGAAATTTTGAGAAGAATTTCTGAGGCATAATGGACCTTTAAAATGTCGTAAGATGATTTAAGAAAAGAAATCATAATTATGTATTGCAAAAAAGTTCATCGACATAACAATTGAATGCTACTTTCAAATAAAGTTAACACTGTTGAAAATGCATTTTTTTAGTTCTAAAGTCCTGTTAGAAGCCTTTCACTACTTTCTTTAGCTTCTTTTTTTCGTCCTGTCTTTCAGGTTTTCCAAAATTGTTTTGCTATTCTGGCATTTACTTCTAGAACATTTTTAAATTCTTTTTTTAAATGTCTGCTGGTGCTTTTGTTTTATCGAAAATAATATTTAAAATCTATTTTTGTTTTGTTTTCTTTTACATTAAGATTTTTAATAATTAATTCTTTAACAAAATGTTTCGACTCCGGTGAAATACTCTTAAATGACATGGTTACACTTTTGAAATGTATATTGAGTGATGATATGCCATAAAACCGATCGGTCAACTTTTGAGGTCTCCCTCACGAGAGGTAAGTAAGGTTGTGTGAACAAAACGAATACCACTTTACACATTGTGAGTTACTTACCATAAGTCTACTCCAGCGTTACTTGAGGCGACCTTTCGTGAGATTGAGATTGAGTATCGTTTCTGGATAGGTTTAACCCTGTTAGGGAATCACGCGGGGAGATATTTTAATACAAAACAAAACCTAATCAATGTTAACGTATCTATTGATAGACTTCAAAACAGTCCAAGACACCAAAGGGTTTTTCCTTATATAATTAAATACCTGAAAACTAACACCTAAAATTTTTTCAAAAAACATAACATAAAAGACGTTTTTTTTAAAAATCTAAAATTAAAATTATTCCAAAGTTTTTACACATCATTTTCCATCATTTTAGCAAACAACTTTCAAAACATAAAAAATAAAAATTTTATCATTAAAATCTTTTTGGCCAACTTAATAATTTAAAAAAAAACAGTACCCGTTTCACGTTCCCCTTTAACAAAGCTTTTTTTTTCATTCATCCCAGGTTTTTAAACCCTCTTACTAAACACCGAGTTTTAAAGAATTTTTCGATGCTTTTTTTTTTTTGGGTTTTGGGAAATTTCCAGTAATTTTTCCCTTGAATATTTGTTTATTACCCTTGATTTAGTTGATTTTCTTTTAATTTTTAAATACGGGTTTTAAAATTTCAACCCCCCTTTCCCAAAATTAAAAATGTCTTTTAGTTTCCCGAATGGGTGCTAATTCAAAATTTTTCCCGGAGACGTGGTTTTTTTAGGGAAGGGAAAAACGAACGAACGTTAAATTTAAAAGTTCAATGATAAACTCCGAAATTAACACATCTGCAAAATTTTTCCAAATTCGGTGCTAGGGGCTTTGGGCCAAGCAAATTTAGGATCGAAAAAATGGGCTCCCCCAAACTTACCCTGCAACTTTCTCAATATAGTGAAAAATTATTTAAAAGTATACAAAAAGTATTTCCGTTTTAATTTCATATTTTATAGTTTGTCCCTTTTTTTCATTTTCAGAGCAAGCTCATCTTATTAAATACATAAAGGAAAAAGAAATTTTATTGCAAAAGGTAGGAAAATACATGTATACGAGGAGAAGTCAAAAAATATCCGGACTGTTTACTCGTTCTTGAAAACCATTCAACATTTAAAAAAAAATCTTTCTACTCTTTTTCAAAATATTCTCAACCTACGTCTACGCACTATAGCCATCTTCGTGGGAGCTTTTGTTTTCCCGCTGTGAACCATGACGTAGACCTATGTTTTAGGTACTGTGTAACAGCAGATATCAAAGCCGCCCTGGTCTTATATTTATTTCCAGAAAGCATTTATTTCCGTTCTTAAAACAAATAAAAGTCACAGGCTATAAGGAGGGTGAGACAACAATTTCCATTTATAAGAGTTGATAGCCTCCACTGTAGCCGAAGCGGTATGAGAGGGGCGTTATCGTGAAGAAGGGGGACATTTTTCTCTGCTAACCTGGGACGCATATGCTTCAGCTTTTCTCTGAGATTTTTCAGAATTACTTCAGAATAGTACTTGGCGGTGACAGTTTGACAGTAAGTATCATTCCCCGTGAATCCCAAAAGGCAACAAGCATGACTTTGCCAGCCGAAGGAGACAGCTTAAACTTTTTAGGAGGTGGGGAACCAGCTCGTTTCCACTGCTTTGACTGAGCTTTTGTCTCAGGTTCGGAATAATGAACAAACATCTCATCTCCAGTGATAATGCGGTTCAAAAACTGATCTCTTTCACGATTCAAACGACTTAAATGTTCTTTTGCATTTGTTACTCTGGTTGCCTTTTGATCTGCGGACAGCTGATAAGGCACCCACCAGGCACTTACCTTGCTCATGCCTAGGTGTTCGTGTAAAATCCTGTGTGCCTTACCAATGCTAAACTTGTTGGCTACCTCCTCCAAAGTTACTCGACGATTTTTGTTGGCAAAAGCTTTAACATTTGCTACCATTGTTGGGGTCACCGCCTCAGCTGGCCATCTAGTCCTAGGCCTGTCACAAACACTTGTTTAGCCTTCACGAAACTGAGAAACCCAGTTGCAGAAGGTTGAACGTGATACACATTTATCAGAAAATCTTCTTTTAAGCCTCTGAAAGATGTGGCAGGGCTTTATTACCATGATTACAGAGCGTTGTTCCTCTAACAAAAAGTCAATGATAGACAAAACACCTATAATATATCAGAGAGCAAAGTACTGTGTATACACAACTATCATTGAAAATAAACTGACCACGTTGTTGGCGAATGAATGTAGTTTTCCCCAATATATAATGTGTTTATATAGCTGCACGTGGAAAGAGAGGAGCATGAAAAGTCCGGATATTTTATGACCGTGCCTCGTATAAAGAACACGTTTTGATTAGACTTATTATGTACTTGTATGAACATCAGATAATGTGTTGTGCAGCCAAAAAATGATAAAATTCATTTACAAAAAAGAAATGAATAAATATTCAAGATGATTTTCTTTTAAACACAAATATTTATAAATATGATCATTTTCTAAAAACTCATGTTTGAAATTTCAAATATGTTTATGTATAGATATTATATGCTTTAATAACAGATGTCAAATTTATAATTATGTAACCGGAAGATTAAATATGGCTTTTTTCCTCTTTGTCCAATCAATTGTGCTAAAAGTTTTATTATACATAAGGTGATAAAGTCAATTAAGCTGTCTGTACTTAATAAGTTGTTACACCTTATCACTGATAAAATGTTCAGGTGATGATTGATGTTATAAATTCCATGTTTCTATGTTACATTATTTTGTATTGAAACCTGATTGGTCATTTTGTAATTTAAGAAACAAATATGTTAAATTCTATTGGTCAGTGTAAAACAAAACTAGTTATAAAAATATAAATATTGTAATGGCAGAAACGTTAGATTTGAGATTTCCAAGCGATAACAATGTGGCTTTCAACTAGAATAATTGTTACTATTTTTAATATTAATGTGTTAACATTAGGATAACCTGTGTATATGTTATATATTATTTGAGATATTCCACTGAGAAAGGAACATTAAATTAAAAAATAAAACATTGTGTTGAGATTCACTTCACTCTATAAAGACTCTAAATTTAGCGAACTATCATCATTGCTAAATAACGACCCAAACCAAAGTAAAAATTAAATTTTAATGAATGAATGAGCGTCACTGTAAGACTATTCTATTAACAAATAAATATACAAGCAATACAAGCAGTACATGTAAGACGGTTCAATTTTCAGATAAGTAAGCAAACATGCAATACAAGAAGACAATTCAATTATCAGATAATTATTCAAACATGCAATACAGGTAATGTAGAACATAAATGCAACAAGCATAAATACCCGCCTGTAACACTGAACTTAAATGACATTGATTAACTACAGTAAACAAATCATGAAAAGTATAGGATGCTCAACAATTGATTTTTAAACTATTAACAATAAGTTATATAAAGAAATGATTATTAAAACAAAATATGAAATGAAATAAAGATGTAAAATAAATAAACAACATGAACATATGAATGTAAAAACAAAACGAAAAAAAAAATGATAATAATAAACCAACTACATAAATGGGCTTGATGAAGGGCGGGCGGGCCAAAATGTTGAAACAGTGACGCTTACAAACAAAATATCAAGAAGTGGTGCGAAGAACTGGCAGCGTCGTTAAATAAACTACTACGACAAATCAAAAAACAAGATATGACTATCCAATAAGAAAGCTTGTTAAATATTAGGCTAGAAGAAAATACTGACGAATACAGAACAAAGAAGCTGTCGTCAATAATTAAAATACTTTAAAAATATTTAAAATTGTCCAATTAATATCCTTGCTAAATAACGACTCAAACCAAAGTAATTATTAATTTTTAATGAATGAATGAGCGTCATTGAAAGACTATTCTATTAACAAATAATTATACAAGCAATACAAGCAATACTTGTAAGACTATTCAATTATCAGATAAGTAAGCAAACATGCAATACAAGAAGACAATTCAATTATCAGATAATTAAACAAACATGCAATACAGGTAATGTAGAACATAAATGCAACAAGCATAAATACCCGCCAAACAACAGCCAAAATAAGCCAAGGCAAAGAAAACATAAATAAAGCACAAATTAACATGCAAACGAAATTAAACAGAAGTAGCATCTTACCTAATAATCTTATACTGCCTTATATCTAAATTCTACAACAAAATAAATAAATAAATAAAATTGACAAAATATTATATGATACAAAAAAGACAAAGTATCATGCAATCCTAAGAATTTTAACTGAACAATTAACGTGGTAAAGTGGAAATCACACGTAAGAAAAAATGCCTAAGACGATTGGAGCCTTCTGTGTTCAAATGAAGCCCACCATCTTATTTAGCAAATAAAAATATTTTAACTTGACCTTTAAAACAAAATGGACGGTATGATCTTATGAATTTAAAATTCAGACATGAAGCCAAAACATCTTCAAGAAAATGATTTAATTGTCTGTATCAGAATGATCCACCGGTCGAGGGAGAACAGAATAAATAATAATCTTAATTGAATGATTTTCATGCCTAATAGATGCAATCAAATTGGCAAAATCTGAGCCGATAGATTGAATTGACTGTCGAATACTTATATATTTAGTGCCAACATGAACAACAATAAAGCTTTTGTCATACAAATAAATTTTGTGTTGACTAACCAAATAAGCTAATCTGCCAATAGTATCACCAGGAAAGGACTGGATCTTGACTCCCTCGATCGGAGAAATATTTTTAATGATAAAATCTCCTATAATAACAACAGGACGAATTTCTGCAAAAAAAAAATAAATAAAAATAAAAATAATATAAAATAGAAAAATGAAATTGAAAGGAAAAACAAAGACTAATAACAAAGAATAGGTGATGAAAACAAATAAAAAGTGTAGCCAAAGTAGCAAAAAAAATGATATGCTGATATTTGAATATCAAATCTATCCGGAAGGTTAAGACATCCGACATCCTACCGACAATAGACAAGTTTCTCCGCAAGGACGAAACGCATAATCAATATTCTTTGCAATTCTACACAATACTGCATTAAACTGTTAAGGCAACCTAAAAATACTACAATCTGAAACAATAATTAAACTTTTCCTTTATAACCTAACAGGTTTTTACTAACAAAACGAGAAACTTTAATTTTATATTTAATATCATATTGAATATATCTTTTGTAAGCATCAGAACGCCAATCACCCATTAGTTGGATCAAATCTGGTGGAATTGCTAGTCTAAATGCCAGAGTTGCAAAACCTCTTCTAAAAGAATGAGTGGAGTATAGTTTTGAATCTAAACCAATACCCTCAATAACTGAGCGCAGTTTAAGAAGAAACTTATAGTAAGTAACTGGCTAACCTGATTTCAACACAAACAAAGGAGAATGATTGGAAGCAGGAATGTAATTTATCATATTCTTATCAGCCTCAACAGGACACAAAACAGAGTCAATTATTGGAGACAAAGGAGTGATAAGAATCCTTTCCCCAGCTTGAATAGTTTTAGTCCATTTCATAGAAACTAACAATGTACTATCATCAAAAGTAACATCCTTCCTTAGTAAAAATTTAGGCTCAGATAAATCCTTAGAACTAGTTGGAACGATATTAGACTGTCCATTAATAAAACACCAGAATGTGTAATTGTCAATACTAGAAAAGTCCAAAAATGAATTAATACTCATCAAAATATCAGGAGTTATATGTTCCGCTTGTTTAACTATGTGCAGAATGCTTTTAGCAATACCCTTAAGAGACAAATTAAGCAAAAGGCTGTTTATATGTTCAATATTGTAACCGAACAACAAATGGACAGATCTAACTCCACTGATATAATTTTTAATTGAATCTACAGATTTAAAGGACCTGCTAAGAAACTGAGCATAAAGTTGCAATGTTTCAGTTGAAGTAGGTAAACTACAAAATTTAAAAAGCAAACAAAACAATATAAAAGATTCCCATTGAACTCTTAAGTTCCTACGAGAACCAACAGCATAAGCCCTTTTGTTGGATTTCTTTAAGTCCAGTCTGAGTACTTCAAGATGATTCTGTGAAAACATATACAATGAAGACTTTAAATCCAAATTACCAATTGTTGACAAAATGAAACACCATTGTTGACTCATCAACTTTCCACTCTATTGGTTAACATCTTAAACTGTTGTTCATGAATTGGATTCAAACCCCATCTTGATAAATGATCTGCTATTCGATTATGTTCTGAGGGTAAATGGTATGCCTTAATTTCAAATTCATAAATTGCCGCAAAATAACAAATCTCTCTGAGACAAGACTGCAAAAAAGGACAACGTGATTTCCCAGTATTTAAAGTGATGCAGACTGACAAATTATCACAAAGAACTAAAATACGCTTGTGCTTAAAATTGCTTCTCCATAAATGAACACATACAACCAATGACAACATTTCAAGGGCCCCTATATGTAACTGTTTTCCTAAAATAAAAGAAGGAAAAACAGAATGAAAGAAATTACCCTTCCAAAAACCACCACAAGATTCTTAACAAGAATCTGAAGAAAATATACCATCAGGCTCTGACCACGAGCCCAGTGAAATCAAAGATACTCCATTATATAAAGGTAAAAATGTACCCCACCACAGGATGTCTTTTTTAACCTCCTGAGGAATATCAAAAATCATATTACTGGGAGAACCATGCAAATCTCATAACCAGTTTAACAACCGACTAACAAACACCCTACTGGATTTCACTCAAGAGCCAATAAAATTAAATTTACCCAGTAAGGACTGTATTTCCTTAATAGAGGCTTTTTCTTTATCTAACCAAAGTGAAAGAAGAATATTAATTTCTTCCAGTCTATCTGGAGTGATCTCCATGATCATTTTTGAAGTATTAAATAACACTCCTAAAAAGCTCGTTACACTGGCAGGAGGACAGCTTTTATCTAAGGACTATTCAATCCCACTATATTCTTAAACCTTTCCTAAAGTAAAATAAGCCATATGAGCATTCTCGGGTCTCTCAACACCTGCAAAATCATCCAGATGATTGAGAATACAAATACCAAAATTATATAAAATAAATGCTAAAGCATTAGTTACCCTTTGACAAATAGCAGCAGCACTGCTTAAACCCATTGATAAAACTGTATCACAAAAAATATGCTTATCCAAAACAAAGGATACTAGATTGTATTGTGAAGGATATATGCTTATTTGTCTATAAGCACGTCTTAAATTTTTTTTAAACATTAAACATCCTTGACCTTTGGCTAAAATAAGTTTAATAAAATCATCAATCTTTGGATATACTAAAGAAATAGAACTAAATATACATCTTTGTCAATGTATTCATTCACAGCATTGGAAGTAGAACTACTGAGATCCAAAATAACCCTTCTCTTTGAAACAACAGAATTTAAGGGTGAAATCAAAAGATTATCATCAAACGAGTTATTTTTAAAAGGACCAATGACAGCTGCATGGCTTAATTCCTTGACCAAATATTTTTCAATTTCAGCAGGAAATTCGGTAGCTCCTTTATAGTTCTAATAATGTGATACATTTTAAGTTGGCTTTAACACATGTTCATCACCCTGGAGACCCAAAGGAAATCCAAACTCTAAAAAGTCACAAACAAGTAAATCTTTGAAATCAAAGTGCTTCAGACAAGTACGCAAATAAACAGTATTGATCCTGTCGTTTATTCTAATACGACAACTCTATGAATTCTAACCTTATGTAAAGATTGAGAAACACTAGGGTCCTTTTTTATTTCCATACAAAGTGAACATTTATTTGTATGATTACAAATATGTGACTCTAGCGGAATTTCTACCTTACTTATTTGACTTGAATGTGAATTCTTCTGATATTCTAACAATCTTGGAGATTTATTAGAACAAAGAAATTTTGGTTAAAAGATATCTTCTAACTTATTTTCATCCACAAAATTAGAATTTAAATTACATTGTCATGCTAAAGTGTGTGGACAGGAAGAAGAGCTTTCAGGATGTTGAAGTTTAACCTTATCTCTAATCCAACATGTGGCACAAATATGCTGAGCCATCAACATTTTTCCCCGAACAACAATCATGTGATTATCTTTTTGTTCGCATTTATTTCTTTGATATGCAGAACAAAACCATACTGGAGAACTGTCTGTGTCAGCAAATGGTTTGGAATATTGAGACGAAGAATATTTTTTGGGTTTGGCGCCCTGCTGCAAAGAACTCTTACTAGAAGAGTTATTGGAATTAAATATTACTAATTATAAATAAATGAAATCATCATGCCAAGATTTAGAACCTAGTTCAATTTCCCTAAGGACAGCTGCGTAGTATGATTTTAATAGTTTAAAATCATGAGATGTATTCAAAAACATAATTCTTTTTAAAAGAGCTAACCTTCCGGTTTGCTCCGAAACCTTTGTTTTGGGGTCCGAAATTATCTCTAATTCCCAGCGACGAACAAGTTTAGATCTAAATTTTGAAAAGAAATATCATGACTAACAAATTCATATCGTAATTTTGAATGCGGATAACGCTCCTTGTATCTAATTTGTCAGAAGATTTCTGAACAATACCCGACTTTTTACAAGATTTTTTTTGCTTATTTACAAGTTTTTTTCTTTTTATAACTTGACTCTCCAACAGATTGTTCTTCTCTATCCGAACTAGATTCTACATCATTACTTGATGACGAAATGTCCGAATCACTGCTGTCATCCAAACATACTTTAGATTCACTGGAACTGAAGTGACCAATTTTTTTGGATTCCTTTTTTGCTTCCTACTTGAGCTTTTTTAAGCCTCTCAAATCTTTTATTGTCAAATCTGACGATGAAAATTTATCTAAAAGTTCTGAATTTTTGACTGAATGTTTTGCTTTACTTTTAAGGCCTTGACCTCTGCCTTTTTCTTTTTCAATTTTATGCGGAGCTCTTCCTTTTCCTGCTGGTTCCTTAGCTGAATTTCTTCTTTCTCTAACTGTTCTAGTTCAGCCTTCATCTGCAACATACCGTCGCCCTCGCTGACAATTTCTTCTACAAACAACAAGGAGGAAATGGACGAGGACTTTTTCTCAACTTTCACCAGTTTCTGAGTTTGTGAATTTTCCGGCTCTGGATCCAAATCTGCGTCCCCTTCGTGCATTTTTCGGTAATTTGGCCTGTTTCCTTTAAGCAAATTTGACATATTGGAAATACTCTGGCTGCATACAAATTCTTCTCAAAATGAAGTAAATACCAAAATGTTCACCAAAACTCGATTCTTCTCAGCAATGAAAAACTTTGGCAACAATTCTGCTCTGCTGCATTCAACAGTTCAACAGTTCACAATACAATAAAATGTTCGTTACCCTCCTAGCCAAAAGGCTATGAAAGTTTGATCGAAAAGTTCTTTAGCTTTTACATTTCAAACGAATACATCATCTTGTATAATTGATAATTCAATTCTTCTTGTTACAAACTACTGCAAAAATGTTGTTCAAACAGTGACGCTTACAAACAAAAAATCAAGAAGTGGCGCGAATTACTGGCAGAGTCGTTAAATAAACTACTACAACCAATCAAAAAACGAGAATGACTATCCAATAAGAAAGCTGTGTTAAATATTAGGCTAGAAGAAAATACTGACGAATACAGAACAGAGAAGCTGTCGTCAATAATCAAATATTTTAAATATATTTAAAATAGTCCCATAAAAGGTGTATTCAGTGGTAGAGGAAAAATTTACTATCACTCACCAAAACATGACAAGTTGCGGCGTGACAGACTGGTTGACGCGTCTGACTAGTAATTTGCGGATTGCTGGCCGCGTGTGACCAAAGCCCCTCCGGGCCAAGCCGTTCTTACATTGAGCAAAAATATAAATTGATTTGCTTAGTATTGACTGATTCCAGGAACGGATTCGAGAGTCTTTCAATAAGTTTACAGCTTCCAACGTAATCGAACTAAAATGAATTCGTATAAACTATAAACTAACATGACAAGGCAGTTACAATGCCTTTTTTCTTTATGCATGCGTGTTTACTCGTACAATGACGTTACGCGCAATGTTGGATCTAATAAGCGTGACGTTGATAGTACTAGATGGCCTGGCTCTGGAGAAAATATACATTATATTATTCCAATCGAGTACAATTTACTGCAAAGAATAAATATATGAATTGTATACAGCATACAGACGTTTGAAAAGAAAATGTGCCATATAGTAACGAGTAAATGAATTGCACAATAAGATTTATCAAAATAATGCACACGACTTTGCGTATGAAAAGAACACGCGACACTCTTTTGTATTACTATTATTTAAAAAGCAAGAGGGCCATGATGGCCCTGAAATCGCTCACGTGTATATAGGCCTCCTGGGAGGGACCAATTTTAACACAGGGGCTTTTATTTGAACAAACTTGGTAGACACCCATGAGAAGATCTTTCATGATAAATACCGGTATCTAAGCTCTAGCTCTTTGCAGTTTTATAAGAAAATTTTATATATAGGGGAAAACAATGACCCCCCGTTCTGAGGGCCAATGTTGATCCCATGTCTTTTATTTGAACAAACTTGGTAGACAGTCACGTGAAGACATTTCATGCTTAGTATCTAAACTCTAGCTCTTTGGGTTTTTATAAAAATATTTTTAAGTTTTTACTATAATACACATATAAGGAAAAAATTGACCCCCGGGGCGGGGCCAATTTTAACCCAAGGGCCCTTATTTAAACAAACTTGGTAGACACCCATTAGAAGATTTTTCATGCTTATTAACTTAGCTCTAGCTATTTGTTTTTTTTTTAAAAGAAATTTTTTTAAAGATTTTACCTTATACAAATAAGGAAAATCAATGACCCCCGGGGCGGGGCCAATTTTAATCCCAGGGCATATATTTGAACAAACTTGGTAGACACTGACTACATGATGTTTCATGCCAAATATTTAAGCTCTAGCTCTTTTGGTTTTCTAAAAGAAGACATTTAAAGTTTTTGCTTTCGGTTGCCATGGCAACCAGAGTTCTTCTTGAAATTAAATTTTTTGAACGAATTTTTAAAGTTGATGCCAAAGGAACATTCCTGTGAAGTTTGGATGAAATTGACTCTGCGGTTCATGAGGAGATGTCGTTTAAAGTAAAAGTTTACGGACCGACGGACGGACGACGGACGGACGCCGGACGAAAAGCGGTCACAAAATCTTACCATGTCACTTTGTGACAGGTGAGGTAAAAACAACACATATTATGCAAGCTCTATGTCAAAAGATATGTAATTATTTATATATAATTGCAAATTAGGAAACAACTTCCTTTGACCTGTTCATTTACATTAAATTATGTTCCCTAACCTAAGCAACGCATTGACCTTTACTTCAAGATTAAACGGCAAAACATTCGACCGATGAGCAGGAGAGTACATACATTTCTTTATGCTATTTATTTGGCACACAATTTATGTGTGCTTGCACACAATTACGACCCTTCTCGACCACGTTTTCGTAACATCTTTGTCAGAAAACATGAACAGAAACCACTTACTCGCTAAATCGCGACATACACATAACTAGAAACAACGAAAACACGAAAATACTATATGGTGACTACACGAAATTATATAGCTTTCACAATTGTAGTTTCGTTCTTTCGACTTTTCACCACCGTATTTTCGACTTTTCACTATCGTGACATCGTTATTTTGATTTATCACTATTGTATTTTCGCGTTTTTGTTGTTTCGAGTTATTTTTTGCGATGACCCTAATAGGACACCGTACTAATTAGCTTTAATTGTCTTGTCTGGCTTTGGGTCAGGCTAAGATCATTCACCGTTTTTAGGGAAAAGTTCATAAAAGTATTAAGATTTATCTGATTGAGAAGTGATTAGTGAATAACTTTTAACATTTTCAGAAGGAAGAAGTAAAATTGAGTCCAGAAGATGTTTTGAAGGCAAAAGCTATTGTTGGTCATATTGACATGGAATGTCCGTCACAAGCAAAAATTGTCCGTATCTTTACCAGCAGCACATTTACAGGTCTTTATTTTTTGTCATAGTTTTTTGAAGATTTTTGTATAAAAGATATGTTTTACAATTTAATTGCTTTTTGGGGTATAAGATTACTTAATCTTTATTTTCACCACTATGTTTTAAGACATAAGTTGTTCTTCCATCTTATACTGAAATAATCAAAATATTTATCTCAACTCTATAAATATAGACACATATGCGCTTCCGTACTGTACATTTTTTTTAAACTGAACAGTGCAAAATTGACACAGTACAAAAACTTTAGTTTGCAGTCTGTCATATTAACGATATTAACTGTTTTTTTGAAGCAAGAAGTATATTTTGTAAAATTTGTTTTAGATACAAAACAAGAGAGAAACATGTTGATGAAGTTTGCCTACCCCAAACTAAAGGAGTATTGCCGGAAAATAGGTTACGAGTTCCAAGTGGTAGACATGAGGTGGGGGATCCGAGACGAGGCTACTGACGATCACATGACAACGGAACTTTGCCTCAAAGAGTTGAAACTGTGCCAGAAACTCTCAACCGGACCAAACTTTGTTGTAAGCGCTTTCATTTTTTACAAAAATGAATAATAACAACAAACCAAAACAAACAAAAATAATAAAAAAAATAAATTAAATTAAAAAACAACAGCAATTACTAATTCTTAACAAAAACAACGACAATAACACCACCACCGACAACAAACAAAATACAACAAACAAAACAAACAAACAAA
>NW_026866952.1:0-157706 GCF_026571515.1 Ruditapes philippinarum | reverse complement strand
ATTGATTTGAAACAAATATTTTTATTATTTATCTCATATTTATAAATAACTTAAACATAACCTCAATGCATTCAAATTTCTTAAAATAGAATGGTTGTGCAATAAATAAGAAAAGGGAGATAATGATACTACGTCTTGTTGTAATTTGAGATCTTATATGTGTTGTATATTATTCATATGTCGTTTTAGGCATGCCTATGGCATATTGTTATGTTTTGCTTTTCTTCATCTTTAATCAACATCGAGCCACCGGTTATGGCATGATCTGGAGATCAGTGTATAGATTTTATTAGATAACATGTAGTTTTGTTCTTAGAAAGTTGTCTACAGTGCATCTGAAATAAAAAAAGAGATGATAATGATAAATGTAATTAGCCATCACATGATGTAGCAAATATAATTTAACATTGAAAGCATGTCAATTTGGATATACAGGATAACGTCTGAATTGAAGATACTGGTGTAAAAAAGTCGATACATCGGGACTGATATTCATAAATCGATCACAATTTAATAACAAAATTTCGAAATTTCGAGCTGTCCACTTTAAACAAGTGAATTACAAAAGGTGTAGCTTAAGGAAAGGGTGATAACTAAACCAGCTTACTGTATAGTAAATATATCTTATGTGACCATCAAACGATATCGAGTCTTGGAAGTTGACATGCTAATTACTTCAAGTGCTTTGTATATTTTTCCAAAAAAAATGTATATTTCTCTAAATATACTTACAGTCGACTCCACTCATTTCAATATCTATTGTCTGTAAGTTTATTGTATGATCGATCGGATACCTTAAGTATCAAATTGTACACACAAACTGTAGCAGCATATCTCGGAATAAAAAAGTGAAATAACGCAGAAAATCTTCAAAACTTTTCGTTAGCTTTTATTTTTGATTGATCTCAGAATTAAATGTTTTTCTTTTTTTTTTCGTAGAAAATGTCATTCAATTATACATGTACCTACACAGATATATCCGCCACCGGAAGGATGTTTTAAAGATTTCCGACGAAAATACCGCAAATCGATCGATGTCACATTTATCCTATTGTATATGCCACAACCCACCCCTGTGTCTCTTTACAATAAGTAAACATGTACTCAACTTAAAGGAGGTGAAAGTTGTGATAAAGTTACCGGTTATTGTGAGGTTTTAGTGACTATTATAAATTCAACTTAAGAATGTTTGGATTTTAAAAGTAAGTAAAATCCTTAAAACGTATGATTAAATGGATTAAGCTGTATTAAAAGGAAATGGTAATTGTTCAAAAGATATCTTTTGTTGTTGTTTTCTTAACATCATAGCCATTAAAATATATACGAATGCTATTAGAAAGTAATCATTTAAACACATTAGTTTAATAAAATGTACGTGAATAACTTTTCTTTAGGACTGAACGCCAGTAGCTAACCTGCAAGCGACCCTCCATTGCCACCGATTAGGCAACTTACTACACACGAAGAATTTTTCCTTGGTTTATATTACCAATTTAACGCTTCAACATTTCATGTGCTATATTTAGTACAATTTAATCGTATATCAGTAAAATAGACTTCGACAGTAAGATAGGCTTCAATTCAGATAATCGTATGTGGCGTTCGTGGAAAAGTGTAATATATTATCATGTGTATATCAACAAACCCGTTCAACAAGTCAGGAAATTAAGTCTCAAAATGGGCGGAAGGAAGAGAAACAAGGTAAAGTATTAGCAGTTAGCTTCAATGATATATAATATTCATTAGGAATTTATTGTAAACATAACGTATAACGACAGTAGTTAAATTACTTCCTGTTTCGATTTGCAGGGTAAACCGAAAACAAGATTCAATAACCAACCGCCGAAGAATGCCACAAGAATGAATGAAGATCCTGAAAACCCTCCAGATGGGGGAAACAAAGACCGGAAAACAACGTGTAAGTTTGTAAAAAAATATATATCAAAGCTTTATTAAGTGAAATTGGTCATTTTTTGTCAGTCATTGTCAAAATGTGTGTCCGGGTTTCATTATACATTTATTGAACAAATATCTAAATCGTCTTATTTTACAGTGTATTTTTCTTTATCCCAAGGTTTATTGGTATCGATTTTTATTTAAAACGTTATTAATATTTTATCAAGTGCACACTTATTAATACTTGAGTTATTGAAACTAATTTATATAGACAATGATATAATCTATGTAGACATTGAACTAATCTATATAGACATTGAACTTATCTATATAAACATTAAATTAATAAATGTATACATTGAATTTATCTATATAGACAATGAAATAATTTTTATAGACATCGATTTAATCTATAAAAACAATGAATTAATCTATATTAACAATGAATTAATCTATATAGACAATGAATATTTATATAGACAATGAATTAATCTATATAAACAATGAATTAATCTATATAGACAATGGATCAATCTATATAAACAATGAATTAGTTTATATAGACATTGAATTAATCTATACAGACATCGAGTTAATCTATATTAATAATGAATTAATCTATATAGACAATGAATTAATCAATGTATACATTGAATTAATCTATGAAGACATTGAAATAATATATATAGACATTTAATTAATCTACAAAATGAATGTAGACATTGAATTAATCTACGTAGACATTGATTTAATCTACAAAAATTGAATTAATGTATGTAGCCATTGAATTCATCAACAAAAAATGAATACAGACATTTAATCTATGTAGACATTGGATAAATCTAATAAGACATTGAATTTATTAATGCTGACATTGAATTAATCTAAATAGACATTGAATTTATTAATGTTGACATTGAATTAATCTATATAGGCATTGAATAAATAAATATATGTATTGAATAAATCAATATAGACATTGAATTTATCTATGTAGTCATTGAATTAATCTATATATACATTGAATTAATCTATATAGACATTGCATTAATCTACAGAGACACAAGAGTTATGTTTCTGTTTGTTTATACATGTTGGTAAAGAACATTTAAATACATGTATGTTCATATGCGCAATAAAATATTGAATTGAAAATAAAATGAATTGATGATTGCATGTGTGATATTCTTACGTAGTAACGCTTTTTCAAACATTAAGGGACATGTAATGACTATGCAAATGTTTGTAATCAGCCGTAACTTTTAAGAGTTTACTGATAGATTAGTATGGAACGCCATAGCTGCCCCATATTATTACATTTTTTTTTATCTTTCCTAGAAAGCGTCTTATTATATCAAATATTAGCATTGAGTTGCCAAAGTATTTTGTCGACCTGTCTAAACATTGCATTATTATGCGTATCAGTAGTCTTATCTCTTCAAAATGTGATGTTGACATGTCTTAACATTATTTAATTGTTTCAAACAGTAGTGTTATCATGTCGTCGTTTTAGCTTGTTTGAAATATGACATATTATGTCAACTAGTCGCGCGATTTGGTCAAATTGTGGCCGTTTTGTCAAAAGAGTGTCTGGTCATTTGAAAAAGTAGTGTTCTCTTGTCGAAATTTGGCGTTGACTTGTCAAAGCACAGCTTTATTTTATCAAACTGCTATGTTACTTTGTCAAAATACGGTGTGTAAATGCCTTATCATTGTCTAATTGTGTCAAACAGAAGTGTTAATTTGCCAACGTACACTGAATTGTCTTATGATATCAAATATTCGCATTATCTTGCCGAAATGGGGTTTTGACTGGGCTAAATCATGCCTTATTATGTAAAACTGTATGCTATTTTGTCAAAAAGAGGTTTTGATTTGTTAAAACTCAGTCTTATAAAGTAAAAAAAAAATGCGGTATCTTGTCGAAATTTGGTAATGACTTGTTAAAACTCTTTCTTATAATGTAAAACATATTGCTACTTTGTCAAAATTTGATGTTTTCTTGTAAAAAAAACAAAAACAGTCTCATTATGTCTTATTATTGTGTTATTTTGTTCAAATTTAGTTCTGTCTTGTGAAAGCGCTGTCTGATTTTGTTAACTGTCCCGTTATCTTTTTTGCTTTAACTCAATACAGGATTGGATCAGTGCCTCTAGACGCTTGCAGAAATCATGATCACAAAATAGACAAATATCGTTTTTTTTTCGCCGATTTTTACATTTTTCATTCACTATCATACATAAATCGGTGTGAAAAGATGAATTAGACCTATTTAAGTTCATTCCGGACAAAATTTCATCTGGACAGGATAACACGATTATCTGACATAATGAGACAAGTTAACGTAATAAATTGGAAAGTCAACGCCACTGTATTACATAATGTAATATATAGTACTTCATATTTTAGGTACAGTAGAATTATGCACATACAGCAATACATATTGTGATGACATAATACTTACATGTAGATCTAGGTACTAACAGAAAAAAGCGGAGAACCATAAACACTACATTCATGAAATAAAGCATACTTTTTCTTTTGTAATATCCTCTCATTATAAACAATGCATATTTTTTTGGTAAATTTATGATATAATATATAATAGTATGACACAAAGGAAGAAAAACATATTCAGTAAATAACACATCTTATTTCACACCTTATAAAAATAACCAATAGACTTCCAGCGTTTGCACCATGGGGTGTTCCAATAGAAATCGTAATCGGATCCATTTTTATCATTTTTACCTCTTTCTTTTTCCAGAGTAGTTCATTTAAAGCATATTGTACCCCATATAGCCCCATGTCCATTCTCGGTGTCAAAAATATCTATATCAAATGCATATCGTACCCCATAAAGCCTCGTTTTCATGTCTAGAGTCCAAAATGTCTATATCAAAAACATTTCGTACTCCATCAAATCAAGTATGTTTATTTTTTATTTTCAGGGTACAAAATACATATTAATTCCGTATTGTATTTAAAGTTACAAAGTTCTGTCAAAATGTTCAAAACTGTGAAACAAAGAGGTCATCATTATACTTTGTTGAGAACATCACTGATTCTAGTTGACTCGCAAAACCTATATTAGACTCGACAAACGCCTCGGCCAATATGTGTATGACAGCTTTGTATTCGTTAAAAAGAATTCAATATTGTACCCAACAATGTGTAATAGCTTCATATTATTTACAAATCTGCTGATATTTTTGCACTGAATGGTTGGACGAGGAGTACCAGGTCTCCATATTTATTACATTGAACACATTTTTGCAGGATTATGAGTAAGCGTGTTAAAAGCAGTAACTGTGCATTGGTTTACATAAATATGGTAAAAATATGATTTCGATTTTGGTGGGTTTGCCTTCATGTAAGATTTTTTAGTAGATATAGTTTGCATAGAGATTACTGGTAAGCGTAATATAGTTATTTTTTTTATATGACATGCAAATAAAACAAACTTGTTGATACAAAAAGTGACTTTCAGGTTTTTTGTAACTTTCAACGGGTCAAATTTTGTTCTATTTCTCTGAGACTATCCCGGATTCAAGTATGATGGTAAAATAACTTATTTGTTAGGGTAATAAAGAAATATAGGCTAACACAAATATAGTTACCAATGTAAACACCGGCCAAACAGTAATATATGGAACGCCATTGCTGCCTCATGTTATTACATTTCTTTTTATCTTGCCCCGAAAGCGTCTTTTTATGTCAGATATAAGCGTTGTAATGCCATTGTAATTTGTCGACTTGTCTAAACATTGCCTTATTATGCGTAACAGTAATCTTATCTTTTTAAAATGTGATGTTGACTTGTGTAAACATTGTTTAATTAGTTCAAACAGTAGTGTTATCATGTCAAAATGTCGTTTTGGCTTGTCTGAAATGTATCATATTATGTCAACTAGTCGAGCTATTTGGTCAAATTGTGGAGCCGTTTTGTCAAAAGACTGTCTTATCATTTGAAACAGTAGTGTTCTCTTGTCGAAATTTGTTGTTGACTTGTAAAACCACAGCTTTATTTTATCAAACTGTCATGTTATTTTGTCAAAATACGGTGTTTAAATGCCTTAACATTGTCATATTGTATCAAACAACTGTGTTAATTTGCCAACGTACACTACCTAATTGTGTTTTATATCAAATATTCGAATTATCTTGCCGAAATGGGGTGTTGACTGGGCTAAATCATGCCTTATTATGATAATCTGTACGCTATTTTGTCAAAAAGCGGTTTTGACTGGTTAAAACTCAGTCTTATAAAGTCAAAAAAAGTGCGGTATCTTGTCGAAATGTGGTAATGACTTGTCAAAACTCTTTCCTATAATGTAAAACAGAAGTGTTATATTGTCAAAATTTGATGTTTTCTTGTAAAACACAGAAACAGTCTTATTATGTCTAATAATTGTGTAAATTTGTTCAAATCCAGTTCTGTCTTGAGAAAGCGCTGTCTGATTTTGCTAAACTGTCCCGATATCTTTTTTGCTCTATCATTTCGCGCTCCGCGCGGGCTCTGGTCACGTGATACTAAATTTTGACAACATCGCATCTGGACAGGATAACACGATTATCTGACATAATGAGACGGTATTAAGACATGTAAACGTCATAAACTGGCAAGTCAACGCCCCTGTATTACATAATGATACTGTGTTTCAACAAGTAAACACCACATTTGAAAAGGAAGAAATGATACTTCGCCATAAATGGACGCTGTTTAGTAAAATTAACACCGAACCTTGGCAAAATAAAATGACACTTTGGCAAAAAGATAGTTATTTTAGACAAGTCATCACCACGTTTCGACAAGATGATAAGACTATTTGACATAATAAGACGAACACAGACAAGTTGAATCTGCATTTGGACATAATAGCATGACAGTTTGATATATTAAAATAGCGTTTTAACAGTTCATAACCATAATTTGTAAAGATACCACCATTATTTCACATAATAATACGGTGTTTAGGCCGGTTAACATAAAGTTTGGATAAAATAGCATGGCGATCTGAGAAAATAAAGCAGTGTTTAGACATGTCAATACCATCTTTGGACAAGTCAACAATACTGTTTGACATAATAAAATAACGTTTACACAAACAAACATAATTTATTGGCAAGTCAACATTAGTATTTCACATAATAAGTTTATTTTTAGACAGGATAACAACAATTTTAGACAAGAAAGCATGATGTTTTGGCACAATAAGATAGAATAACACCACCTTATGCAAAGCAACATAACATTTTGACAAAACAGGACAATACTCAGACAAGTCAATATGACGGTTGAACAAGATATCACTACTAGCCGACATGATAAGACATGAGTTTGACAAGTTGACACCAAGTTCCGACAAGATAACACTACTGTTTCAAATAATAAGACAATTTCTAGACAAATTACCACCACAGTTGGACAAGACAGCATGCTATTTTGACATAAAAGACATTCTTTGAGCAAGATATCACCGAATTTGAAAACAATGACATGGCAGTCAGACAAAATGTGACGGTGTTTAGACAAGTCAATACCACATTTGGACAAGACAAAACGACAGTATTACATAATACAACAGTGTCATAACAAACCAGGATCACATTTGGACAAGATGACACCAACTTCCGACAAGATAACACTACTGTTTCACATGATAAGACAATTTCAAGACAATTCAACACCACATTTAAACAAGTCTGTGTTCAGACATATTGAAATCATAATTTAAAAAGATGGCGTGAATGGTAGACATATTAAGTCTTCCATTCGACATGTTAACACCGGATTTGCACATGCTAACATGACGTTTTGAAATAATGAGACAGTTTTTAGACAAGTCAGCATTACGTTTTGACAAGATAAAATGAATATTTGACCTAATAAGACTTCGTTAAGACAGGTTCTCATAAAACGTTGGGAAGCCAACACTTCTATTATACATAATAAGACGCTTTTGGGAAAAATAAAACGAAATGTAACAACATGAGGCGGCTATGGCGTTCCATAGTAATACATTATAACCTGAGATTGGTGAATATGTGGCTATAATGACCTTAGAGTAAATATGAAAAGCAATTGATATACGAAAGGTCCATGAGCTATTGAACACGATGAGATTTGCCTTCAGATATTTCTATACAAATGAATGTAATTGTTTGAATAGACACTTATATCATATTGTTATTGTATCTTGGAGCTAGTGGGGAGACTGACGGGGGTTATTATTAATTTAAGTACTGTTTCAGAGAATATGTAGAAAAATGACGGGTTGCGCAAATATTTATATGGGCTTGGAGTCATTTCATGTGTTCTGTAAAACGGAAGTTCTTTTTTCTGGTATATTAATAGTGAAAGGGCACTTAAACCTGTTTATATGATCGAACAAACATGTAGTGTTATCTACTTACTTAATCTTACTATCATTATCTATCTCATCTATCAACGGTATGTCATTACAAACATGATTTTGATCACGTATTCTAGACATAAAATAACTAAAAGGTCTTTCCAACTATTTAATGTTGCATACTCTTTATATGAACATGTAAAAATCATAATAAATTCATATATTTAAAATCTGGAAACAAAGTGATTCCCCCCTCGGAAGCATTAATACCAACAAAATTACATGAAAAATGTAGATTCTGTTTGATTAAGTACATGAGTAAGTGCAACATCCCTCACGCCCCCTAGCACCGGCACTCATTTTTTCAACACTTAATAGTGCTGGTATCAATGATCCCGAAGTACCAGAAAAATATAACAACACTGAAGTGAAGAACGGGTCAACTTTTTACAGCTGCCACACGGCACTTGACACCTGCTGTTGTGATGTTTAAAAATCTGGAAACAAAGTGATCCCTCACACTGACTAGTTGAAACAAATATTTCACAATATCTCATTGCTTTATCTTATCAGTTTAGAATTATTGTTGTCTCTTACAGAGAATGACATTTTAAATGCTATTCTATACATCACCTGTAAAATCGTCAAAAAGTTAGTATTACCTATGAATGTTTCTTCGGGGAGGAAAATGTATTAACCTGTGTATGTTAAAACAAAACATCGGAACATCATATGTCTAGAAACAATTATTTGCAATACATATTTCATATATTATTCGATGTTTGAAAATTGGTTTAGAAGCATATTTATATACATATATTAAATTTCGCATAAACGTCGTAACAACCTTTATTAGAACATAAGGATCTTTAATTGTTTTAATTTCAATAAAACATTTATTTTTCTCTGAAGAATGGTAAGGGACAAAATGATTTTCTATCAATGATGCTACATGCATATTATTGCATAATGAAAATTTCACTTCAACAAATGAGTTATTTTCATTTTTACTTTATCAAGATATAGCATCTGTCTTAACTGCACATAATAATAGCATAATAATTAATATACTGTCTTGGACACAGTGTTTTTAATAAAATACAATCGTAAAGTATACTGTACCATATACTGTGACTTAAATCAAACTGTGAAAATCAAAGCCTCTTAATCTTACAATTCCACGCGCAGTAAAATGCTTAATTTATTTTGAATATATATCCGATTGTTTCAAAGTCGAATGAAATCTTCATTTCAAGTATGAATGTATGGTATTATATAATACAAAAACATTCATGTCATGTTTGTTATTTTAATTCGTAAACTCTTATCTAAATAAAATGTAAATTATTTTATAAAGTACTAGTTCAGGGGTTAATTATGTAAAACTGTTTGTCTTTATAGGGTGGAAGTATTTACGACATCCATCAATGATCATAGATTCAATCACCAGCAGTATTATTTGGATACAGGTACTTGTGTACCAGTAAGTATACAAACTTTTCAAAGAAGTGAAATGGATTTTTGCAGTTGTCGATTTTTAAAAATAATTAATCGTTACTTAATATTTTAAAACTAAAATATACTCCTTTGATAGATTTTATCTGTAAGTTAGTAGTTTCATTTGTGTCAGCTTAGACGCTAAGCTACAAGAAAAATAGATTTTAAAGTTTACTGTATTACAGTATGAAAAGCTAGCCGATACTTCTCGATCTAAGCACATCAAATGAGCCCCAACCATCACCTGACCACCTGGCAGAGACCAGAGACTCAAAAACCTGTGCCGACATTTAATCTTTTAAGCTTTCGTTAGGTAGAAACATGCAAATGTAAAATTGTGTCTCTGAATTAACTAAGGGGATAGCCGGATTCAGGACTTGGCCTTACTGTACATACTGAATAATGTTGTTTTATATCTTTAATTTTTTCTTCTTTTGTTGTTGAATGGTGAAAAATCTCTCTTTTCAGGAAATTTGCTGGAAGGATGCCATTGTTTCTGAAAAGTAAAGCAGACGACCTAGAACTTCAAGTAAAGAACCTTAATGCAGTGATTGCTGAAAACAAAACGGAAAAGACCAACTTTTTGAAAGAAAACAGAAATCTTGAAGAGAGGAACTCCGAGCTTAATGACAAAAACAGCCAGCTTAATGACAAAAACGAAACAATTGAAAACGAAAAGAGGGGACTAGAAGAACACAATTTGGAACTCAGAAACTTAAACGATAAACTAAATCAAGACCTCAAGATACTTAAAGGGGAATATAAACACTTAAAAGACATGAAAGAAGCGGTAGAGATTGAAAACCAGAAGCAAAATGAATTGATTCAAGATCTTTCTAAGAAGGAACAAAAACTTAATAAGGTGTACGAAGAGGAGATGTCGAAGAACAGACAATTAGAAGATGAACAAAAAGAACTTCGGATAGAAAATGACGGACATATAAATCGTAACAAGGAACTAACAAAGAAAGTTTCTGACATGGACCAAAAATTCAAAAATCTTCAAGAAACGATTAACAAACGCGTATCTGAAATCAATCAAGCATCTGACCACATTCATTTCCTGGAAAATGATATTGAATGTAAAGAAAACAATATGCAAGAGTTGCGTGGATACATCAGTAGTTTGACTGAAGAGAATAGAGTTCTTGAAGAAGAGAAACAGGACGCTCTTAGAAGGTATCCTTATGATTTTTTACTAAAAAATTTTTAGGATCTAAATCTGACTGTTAATGACACTTTTATCAGCTTTTTAGTTATTTAAACATTTCAGAAATGACATGTCACTTTGCCATTCTTGTAAAAAAACTGAGATATTATTAACTTACTTTATTTTCTGTTGAAACATATGTAAGTCCTAAAAAATCTATATGTAAGCTCTTATATGAACATACCTTTTTTAACAATAAGTTAATTGATATATTCAGATTAAGTGAACAAGTGTCAGTCAAACTTCGGGACAATAACCCTAACATTGTGGACCTGAGCGACCCGTGTCGTGCGACAAAACTGGCAGAAATGTTTGGAGAGTTGTATGATAACGAATGGACTAATGCTTTTAGTGTCCTTGAAGATGACCTAACAGAGGAACATGCAATTATAGTGCTACTTGATACTGTAATGGTATGTACGTCTTTGATGTTTTTAGTCACCAAAATATTAATTCACAAACATATTTTATGTTAATATATTCTATCTATATATTACTATTTCCATTAAATGAGAAAACAATGCTTTTGATATATTCCGATCGGACCATATTTCCAAATGCTATCATCATATACACGGTATTTGTATCATGAACCTTAGTTTTGTAAGGGCTGTGCTCTTTTAAAGGTTAAATCATTGTAAAAATGTCGAAACAATTAAGATGTTAAGTTCTATACATTTTAGTGTATTAGCAAAATGAAATTATACCCGATATCTACACATTTACATATAATATGTATAATATCACGCACTTATAGAAATTTCCTTATAAGCATTGATTGTATGGCACGTAGGTTTTCGATATGAAATTTGTTTTCTTCATATTTACACCTTTCTTGCAGTTAGCGTATAACTTTTGTGAACAGAGGGTCGACGAACCATGGAAAACTCTAGTGTACTGGTTTCTTGATGAGGTATCTCTTTAAATATATTTTCTTATTGATATTTTAAACAGCCTACTTTGAAAACGTAAATTCCTTGGAAAAGACAACATTTTACATGAATAAGACCTAGTCACATATAAATGAAAAAGCGAAAAAATGCACCTCGAAAATATATCGTTCTCGTTATATATTATTAGTAAAATATGTAAGAAATCATAAAATAAAGTTATGCAAAATAAAACGGATTTTATTTTGATACAGAATCTTCCCGGAGCTCAGCAAACATCAAAATGGTTAAAGGACAGCCGAAAAGTAAACGTCCAGAAGAAAGTGCCTGAAGTCGATAAGGTAATGCTAAATATGATGTATTCTGCATTCATTTGTTAATGTGTCTTTATTATTATTATTAATTTATTCATGAAAACTCAAAGTTGATTATCTTCACGGAGTACATAAATTTTTGGGGTATAAACATCTGGAAACCGACATAAGATATTTGAAAAAAATACAATGTTCTTAAATATCATAAATGATTTTATTATTTACATATTAATAGAATCCAAATTTTTTTCTATAATTGAGTCCTTTTCCATTTATTTTCATATACATCTGTTTATTTTTCTTTTACATAGATTTTCTCTGAGAATGTGAGTAGAGTTTGTGATGACAAGAAGTTGAAATCGCTTCTGTCCAATGAAGATATTAGTACATATTTCACAAAATGTATCGAGCTTTGTTTGCTGATGGTAACAACTGATCCACCTGTTGTATTAGTATGTCCCGGATGGAACGTCATTCACATACAAGATCTACTGTCAGAAGAACAAGGAAACGATGACAAGAAACAAGACATCAAAGAAGACAGAACAAAAAGCGAATACGAAATTCAAGGACAAGACGAATTTAAAACAGAAGGCAACGAAGAAAATGATAAAACTAGAAGCAATAATGAATCCTCTGGAGAACAATATTTGAAAAATGATCATAAGGATTTGATTGAAAATGAAAATAGCGAATGTTCTGGTGTCAAATCAGACATTGAATGTGTCTTACCAGAGACGGCAATACAGAATGATGACTTTGTTATCGTTAATGATAAAGGTAACACAGTTGAAGAACAAGCATACGACAAGTGCGAAATTGAAGAAAATAACGAACATGAACTACAATATCCTGAAGAAAATGGTGGATATACAGATAACAGACATGCCTCCAAAAACTGTGATGCTAGACAAGAACATAGGGATTCAGATGAGGACAATAGCGCAAACTCAAATGATCCATCTACTTATGATAATGTCATACCAGAAAATAAACAGCAGAACAAAGATAATGACAGTAACTTGGCAAAACAAGACTTGACAGAAGGCAGTGCCAAAGAGAAAAACAAGACTGAACGAGATGAAAATAAAGAGCATAAAAAGGGTAACGCAGAACAAGAAACCTCTCCTGCAAATATTGATAACTGTAAGTTATTTGATGTTAAAGATGAAAACGGAGAGGAACAGATCGAATCAATGGATGGAAACATGAAAGGTAACAAAGAAAACGACAATCATGAAGAAAGAAAAATGAAAACTGAAGAACAACGTGACCAAGTGATTGAACAGAACGAAATTCTAGGACATAATGAACAACAAGGCTATGAAGAAACTGGTGAAACTGCAGACAGAAGAAGTTCTTCCGAAAAACGCGATTTGAAATCAGAAGAGGCAAAGAGTGAAAACTCACAACAAATGAAGAATAATACTGTTGGTACCTTGGAAAAGGACTTAACTGAAGACATTGTCGAGGCCGATTGCGAGGCTGTAGAAGATGAAAACAAACATCAACATGAGTTTCAACAGGGTGACGTGGAACAGAAGTCTTTGGAAAAAGTAGATAACAGTACCTTATTCGATGAGAATAGCCGGGATGAAATAGAAAAAGAACATATCGAAACATTAAATATACACTCAGAAAAAAACAAAGAAAACGACAACCCTGGAGCAGATGAACTCAAAATTGAAGAACAGCAGGGGATACAGCACTATGTTGAACCAAAACCTAAAGATGTAGAAAAGCCTGTAAATGAAAATGATCACAATGATACCGATGCTACTAGCAACGACAATAACGTTGACGCAACTCTAGGATCAAGCAGCTCACACGATACAATCGATGCTAGTGTAGATTCAGAGAAGAATGCAGAAACAGTTGTAGAGAATTTGCCATTTGATAAAGACCTATTTAAAGAGTATACTCGTCGTGGTAAATTTCAAGACTACATAGTTTGGCCAGCAATGCGACTTCATGAGAATGGTCCATTGCTTAGCAAAGGTGTAGCACAAGGGTCTAAGGATAAAAGCAAGAGTCATACAGCGTGGAGTTGGATACATCGTAAATAGAATATATGTTTTAGTTTATTTATTATGAAACCTAATTAATAAATGGGTTTCATAAAGTATACGTGAAGCGTGAATGATGACATTGACATGACAAGATATTTATTAGCTCATTGTCTAAATTCTCTAAATCTTTGAATTTATTTGATTAAATATTTATAATAATTAAGCTAATTCATTATAATTATTATTAGCAAATTCAGCTCAACTTTAACCGTATCTATAAAATTACCAACAAAGAATGTTGTTAAGTTTTTATTCAGTTTATACGTTTACAATAGCGAAAAAAAAGGAATCCCATACGAGCACATAATGCCTCAGAAACGAATAAAAGTTTACTTTGATAGAAAGAAAAAGTAAGAGTTTTATTATGTTTAAATCATGTTTTAGAACATGTTGACTAGATGCATGTAACCTGACGAAAGCGCTAAACTTGAAATTTAAATACATGTATAACAAATTGTAAACAAAGTAGTATTTTGACAACACAAAATACTTTACTAAGCATGGTAAAGGTAACTGGCTGATGAGTATATTTTTATATCCAATACGAGGAAACCAAAAATAGAAACCTTTTAAAAAAAAATAAAGCATTTCTGGGGCAAAATGGGCCTTCAAGAACGCCTACAACGGCAAAATTGAAAATGTTACAGGCTCGGTTGGACTGGCTCTTTTCATTGATTGTACTGAAAAGTGCAAACTACTCTCCACCCCCCCCCCCCCCCCCCCCCCCCTCACTCCCCAGCATCGGCTTAAGCAGAATTCAACATTTCACATGAAATGGTAAAGTTTTGAACTGAAAAACATCCGCAGATTTGTACATATGGCGATTATCTTGGAACCTTTAATCAGTGTGGCAATACCACGTGACATTGACGTCATTTTCGGCATCATTTCCAAGACAAATATTGCTCGATTCGGAAAAGAAAATAGCCGTAAATATTTTATTTCTGTACCAATTTCTTTGGGATATGCACCAGTCTATGGGGAAAAATATAAGCTTTCCACAGAATATTGAATCTTCGTCAGTGTATAAGCCGTTTTATCAAACACTTTGCATAACCTTGGAAGTTGCTTGTATACGAGCGGGCTTCAGTTGCAAGCTCTTTCGTTTTCTGGCGTTATTTGGTCTACGCCATGATTAATAGATCAGGTTTACATCAACCGGGAGTACGGAAGGCAAAACTCTACCGAAATATGTTTATATTTTTATTATGAATGACATAAGTCTTACATTTATCTTCAATTATAAATTCTGGCACCAGTTCCAAGTCGAAAAAAAGTACTACAGTTTAAAGCAGATTTAAGAATCTGTTGCAAATGCAAAGCAACATGCCTACCGTTCTCTTTCTACAATTAGTTTTTCATTGTTGATCTTTCACAAAGAGATTGTGAAAAAACTGATTGTTCCTAAAAAGCAATAACACTTACTTGTATCGCAATAGTGCACCGAAAAATAATATTTTGGTTTCGTTTTGAAGATGTTTAACGTATTGCTCATCTTATCCTATGTAGTAAAATGTGATTTATTCTATTTCACAATGGCAAAATTGATAAGAAATAAATGTGCTCTCAGTGAGAAAAAGAGTTAAAAAAAAACAATGCTACCGGAAAGGGGTTAACACTTGAAATCGGTGTTGTTAAGGGCTTAGGGAATTTTTCTCAGTCTATTTTTTTTGTAAAGAGTCACAAACACTGACACTCGTGATAGTGGTTGAATAGGTTCTTCTGGTTCACAAAAGAAAGACTTTGAAAAGGTAATATATTTTTCTTGGGAATTGCCGTAATAATAAATTTTCTTATTTAGAGTTTGATAAAACAAAATCACCAAATTTAAAAAATTAAAACCTGAAAATCTAATTTGTCACCGCAATTAAACATGAAACCTTTTACATTTTAATGCTTATTCAAACTATAAGCATATTCATCATCAGTCAGATTTTGTTCTTTGTGTAGAACAATTTTTAATATCATTACATATATCTTGGAACTGATAGTATTGTTACTTAGTTGCATTACTTATGATTCTCTATTTATCAAAAAGGCACAAAATAGCCATGAGTCGCCAAAAAAGACGAGAATGGACGCCATGTGGAGTAAACAAAGTAGAAAATAGTAGACAGATAAATGATTTTATAAACCAACAGCCATCGATCACAGTCAAAGTTCTTGAAACAAATCATTCAAAAAGTCGGAAATAACGATGATTATCAATAATTATATAAATATTTACATTAACATATGTAATAGCAACACCACTGGGGTCCATATATGACACTGATGCGTCCTTTGAATAATTGATAGCTAACATAAGCAAAAGGTAAAATTTACGATATACTTTGAAAAAGAAATATTCAATTTTTATTTTCAACTGTAAAATGACTTACTTCTTTATTCATTTTATCAGAAAATTTTCATTTAAATTTGGCATATGCATTAGGGTTTATCAGTTTTAGATTTTAATATGGGGTCCTTTTTTAAATCTTAAAAACAACAAAAAGTCCAAATTGAGGACATCTGAAAGGTCTTTGCCCCTCCCAATAACCCAATTGTTTTTAAGCCAAGGGACCACATCGATAATTAAATATTTCCCTTAAAGAGCCCTATCTTTTTTATTCAATTTGAAAAAGACATTATTTTTAAAAATTCATCGTTTTAAATTTTTTTAAAACCAAAAAATTTTCCCCGGTTCCCCTTTTCCTCTTTTTAAAATTTGGTGAGCTCTCAAAAAAAAGTTTGGATTGATTTGTTTAAAATTTAACAAAATTTTTGTTAGAATTTTGCATTTTAATCAACAGAAATAAATGCAAAAAATAAAAAAAATATTTAGTTTTAATGAACGAATTATATCCATTTCCACAAAAAAAGGTTACCGGGGGTATGAAAACGGAGTAAAAAAAATTTTTCTGTACAAAATTGCTTTTGGTTAAATAGAAATTATTTTTTACAATGGGTTTAAATTTTTCTTAAAAATTTGGGTTTCCCTAAAGGGCAAATTTAAGGGTCAGCAACTACATAGTTGGGGTGAAAATCACTTTTTTTGGTGATTAATTTTTTTTTGGGGGGGGAAAAATTTAACAAATTTAAAAAATTATTTATTTTTTCCAATGATTTTTTAAATTTTAAAACTTCTTTTGTGTTTTATAATTTTTTAAAAATGTTATATTTTATTCAATATTTAATGAACCGAAAATTAAACCCCAATTGTTTTTTAACTATTTTAACCAAAAAAAATTTTTTTAAAACCCAAAAAAAATTGAAAAAAAATCATTTCCCTTTACCAAAATTTAAATATATTTTTTTATTTTTCCGGGAAATTTAATTTTTGAAATTCGTTTGTAAAATTTTTATTAAGTATCAATTATATAAAAATGACTTACCGGGGAATTTAATTTTTAATCCGCTTTTTTTTTTAATTTTTTTTAAAAAAAACAAAAGTTCTTTTTTTTTTTAAAATTAACCAAAAAATGGAAATGTAAATTTTTAAAATAGATTTATTAAAAATTTAAAATTAAGGAAATTTTAAAAATTTCCGAATTTTTTTTTTTAAACTTAAAACCTAATTGAAAAATTTTTTTTTATTTTTTAATTTCCTTTCTTTTTCCTAAGTTGCCTTTTAAATTTATGGGAAAAAAAATTTTTAAAATTTTTGATTAAAAATCTATCCCTTTTTTGGATTTTTTTTTAAAATTACAAATAAACCACAAAAAGATATCAATTAAAATTTAAAATTTTTTTTAAAACAAGTTTTTTTTCGACTGGTTTGCCAAATTACATTAAAAAAAAATGAAAGATCCCAAAATAAAAAAAAAAAAAAATTGGGTTTTCTGTCGCCCCCCCCCATTTTTAAACCCCTAAATAATGGCTAGCCCAAATAACCCCAGAAAAAAAGTTGCAACTAAACCCCGCTCTTAAAGAAATTTCCCAATTTGCAAAGTGTTTGATAAAACGGCTTATAAACTGACAAAGATCCCAAAATTCTGGGAAACTTATATTTTCCCGTGACTGGTGCATTCCCCAAAAAAAATTGGTACAAAATAAAATTTACGGTTATTTTCTTTTCCGAATCGAGCAATATTTGTCTTGGAAATGATGCCGAAAATGACGTCAATGTCACGTGGTATTGCCACACTGTTAATGTGACAAGTAAGTGCCATTTCACGAAAAGCGGCGTATTTTCCACAGGTAATAAAATGCGTGTGCCCAAAAACAATGGGTATAAAAAAAGCTTTTTAAAAAAAGGGAATAAGAAGTTCTATAAGATTTGAAATGAGAAGCCACATGGTGTAAAATAACCCTAAAATATCATTAAATGTTTTAAACAAACGCGGAACCAAGAAAATTGAAATTGCTATTACATTGTATTACAACTTTATATTTGATATAGAAACTGAACCGATACATTTAACACTTTCATAAATAGAACGGAAACACTTATAGACAAGGATTATCGAGACAATCGTCAAGTTGATAAAAAAGGGAAAATATAAGAATATAGGCATATACTATTTTCTAATTTTGAAAATTGAATGTTTTAAAACGACTTCGCATAAAGTTGAAATAAATTCAGTACAAGTACATTGACTCTGCTGGCACGATCACAAATTCTATTGGATTAGAATAAAATGTTTATATTTTTGGACACAGAAAATAAAGTAAATACAATAGATAAAACAAATTATTACAGCTACATATCACATGATGTTTAAAGTACTAAATACTGTGACCCAGCCAATATCTGATACCTGTATACAAACATTAGAGATTATACAAGGAAGGGAATTAAAGGGGAAGTATAATTTGCATTATTTCTTGGAAGTTCAAAGAGAAACTTACATAGTAAAATCCCAGAAAACGAGCAGGTAAAATAAATTAATAATTATTTTTTTTCTTACTGTGCTTCAATGATCTATGGCACTGTCTTAGACAGACATTACTTGATAGTTATAAAACTAGTCCAAGTGAAATCATTATAAACATGCGAAATCGAAATCGAAAGTATGTTTTATTTGTTTATAGTAGGAAGTATATACTTTATTACTGAAAAATCTTATAATGACCGCTTCATGTAAGTTCTTTCTGAACATTTCATATTTTACTTTTGCTTTCACTGCTCTCGAGGGATATCCCTCTATTTTCATATCTGGGCGTTTGATAAAAATGGAAAATCATATGTAAACATTGACGTACACATTGACGTGAAAAGATACATGTAAAGATAATCGTACAAATACGAAGATATATATATATTTACATATAATGCTTTAAATATTCTTATAAACGTGCAAATGCTAATTGCCATGCTTTTGTTTCTGCAGCTACTCGTTTTAAATTAAGACATTGCTAATATCAGATAGAAAATGGCTTCGTCAAGAATTCCTGTTATTGCGGCAGCTGTTAAGGAGCGGTTACAGGTAGCTGCCATTGACTTTGGAACCACCTACTCAGGTTATGCATTGTCATTCCGTTCAGACTTCTTGGACGATCCTCTCAAAATAATGACCAACCAATGGAAGACAGGTGCTGGAAGACCCGCCTCCTTAAAGACTTCATCATGTATACTCTTTCGTCCAGATCAGTCGTTTGATAGTTTCGGATTTGAAGCAGAAGATAAATACGCAGAATTGGCAATGGACGAAAATCATTTTGACTGGTACTACTTCAAACGATTCAAGATGTTACTCTATGAAAATATGGTAAATGTAGTTCTCAGTTCACGTAACAGTTCTTGATTAATTAATATAATTTTTATTAACCTTTTTTTGTTTCATTTGGAATATGATACAATCATCTTGAAATACATTAAAGATTAAGCAAATGTTTTGGGTTTTTCCGTCTTCAGGACTTAAACAGAGGTACAATGCTGAAAGATGACAAACGCAAGGAAATGCCAGCTATGACAGTGTTCACCGAAGGTATAAGATATTTGAAATGTCAACTGATACAATTATGTGAGGAAAGGAGTTTAGGGTTTTGAATTTTTGCCCGAAATTCACTGGGTCATAACGGGACCTTTAAAGGGAACCGTACAGCTAAAAAATTTCTTTGGGGGAAGCACGATAAATGTTGTGCATTCCATTTATTTTCCCAATTTGATCTTTCTCTTTACAAGTAAAAAGAAATAAAACCTTTAATTTGGGACCCGCTTTCCCCGAAAAAACCCAAAACATAAGGGGTTTTTGCGACCGGGCATTGATCCAGCCCAAACCCTGCGTTTTCCCCCGCAGTCATGATCGGAAAACCATCTTTTTTCGTTTTAAAAACCCTAAACAAGTAGAGATCTGAGGGCAACAGCATGAATCCTAAATCAGACTGCAGGGAAATGGGGCGGGCTGGTCTGGATCCTTGCTGGTCGAAAACCCCATTATGTTGGGTTTTTTCTGAGCGGCTCTTTTATTTTTAAAAAGATTAAAAAAATTTTTTGTTTAAGTAAAAAAATTTTTACTGCATGTGTTTGACTTTTTTAAAAATAGTTTCCAAATTTCGGATTTCAGACTATTAAAAGAAAGAAATTTTATTTAATTTTGAATTTCAAAAATTAATTTATCTAATTATTTTTAGGCCGGAAATTGAAAAAACCCCATTTATCTCACCCCTTAAAACCAGAGGGGGCCATTTTTATTTTGTAAATATCTACCGGGGGGGAAAAAGGGTTTAAAGGGGGGAAAAAAACAGGCGGAAAATCGTGTTTTGCACCAGGAAAAAGATATCTTGTCCTTGACGCTGGTGGTAGGTTACAAACCTAAGATTCTTTTTGCTAGTTTCTGTAAACAAAATGATAATCATTATGCTTCTTCAATATTTGCATTGTTGTCAATTTGTAACTGTTTACTTGAAGTTTTTATAAGTATAACTTGAACATTTTATTTAAAAATATGTATGTTATTAATTTAAGGCGGAACAGTAGATATAACAATCCACGAGACCCAAAGAGATCACACGGTACGGGAACTGTACAAAGCAAATGGTGGACCCTGGGGTGGCACTAAAATAGACGAGGCATTCATCAATTTCCTTACAGACATCACGGGACCTGACGTCATGGAGATATTTCAAAGGTTTTACACTGGCGTTTTGCTTACTTTTTCTTTATACACTATATAATAGATAAAGCATGGCACATAGATACACATGTATGACCTTAACTGATTCTATCATTCATAAAAACACTATTATATTTTTTGGTTTTGATATCCTTGTATGTAAAAAGAATGTTTGATTCGCCTATATGAATACTGAATACATTTTTGTGTATATCGTATGACGGAAAGAAATTAAGATTTTATAAATCATTTTTATATATTCCGTTCACTTTTTTATATATGTCATTCATATGTAATTGTGATATTTTTTTTTATGAGTTTTTGTTGCATATTTTTTTTTCTGTTTTTTTTTTGCTTTGTTGTTTTTAATGGTTGTTCTTTTTATTCTCCATGCTTTCTTGCTTGATTACTGTTTTTTCTTGTCTTTGTATGTGTTGTTTTCTATTTATATACTTTTATCCTTTTTTTTTGTTTTGTTTTTGTTTCTCTTTTTTTTGCTTTTCGTTGCTTTTTTTTTTACCTTTATTTTGTGTTCTTTTTTTTCATTGTTATGTTTTTTGTTTTTGTTTTTTTTTTTAATTTAGCCTCTTTGCTCTTGTTATTTTTTGTTTTTTGTAGTGTCTTGGTATGATTTTGTTGAGGGTTTTTGTTTGTTGTTCAAAAACACTTTTTCTTGTATATCTTTTTTTTTTTTGTGTATCATTGTGTATACTGTTTTTGCGTTTGTATTTTATCTGTATAATTTTGTATCTTCTTTTTTTGACGTTAAATTTTCTTTTTTTTATCGATTATTTTTTGTTTGGAATAATTTTATGAGCGTAGGGGTTTACAAGTAATTCAGCAAACTTACTAAATCATGGTTATATGTTGTACAAAATATAGCTACGGTCTTGATCAATTTTGTAAAATATATAACCATTGTATTTAGAGAGCATTACGGACGATTTTTCTGGATTTGATGAGAGAATTTGAGATCAAGAAGACTGGATTTGCTCCTGACTCCGACCAAAAAGTCACATTCAAGATGCCTATTTCAATTCATGAAACTTTTCAAATAGCAAGAGGCGAGGATTTCAGGTAAGCTTCGTTTTATAGATTTTCAAGATTTTATTCCAAATACATGTGGGTATTATACCCATGAGCACACAGCATATATACAAACATACAATACATAACATAAACAAATTAATATCAAGGTCATTAAACATATATAACCTATATTTAGCATTTACTGTATATTTGAGTCATAAGTTTGCTTTAACATGAACAGAATAACATATTACAGCAAGGTTTAAATGAAGCACAGGTTTTACATAATGATATCAATTAAGTAACATTACATTTACCTTCCTAGGTACTATAATTTACGAATATTCAACATTTGTTCTTAATTCAAACATTTTAAAGATAAACATTTATGGAAAGCCTTGACTGTCTTATGATTGTAAAAATAAACGTTGTTGTGTCACTCTTTCTTTATACTATGTGCACTCATGAATATATTATGTAGATGCATCCTTATATGAATTCAACTGAACAATATATGATGTCAATGTGGTCCTTTTATGATGTCGACCAATCATTATACGATTGTGCATTTATGAATATATGATGTGGTAGAATCATTATATACAGTCAACTTATCAATATATTATGTCAATCTTTCATTATACGATGTGCATCTATTATTATACGATGTGCATTTATGAATATATTATGTGGTTGCATCATTATATACAGTCAACTTATCAATATATTATGTCAATCTTTCATTATACGATGTGCATCTATTGTTATACGACCGCTGCTTTATATGAAGTGCAAACATCATTATATGGTGTGCTTCTGTCATTATACTGATGGGGTTAAATTTACAAGGTTATATCTCACTATGCACCGTTCGTGGCAACAGCGGAAAACTCAAAGTAAATTAAATCATATAGTGTTAAGCTGACTCTATATAAAGGCAAATTCTACATACTATAGTGTTGTTTTGACTCTATATAAGAATGGTTCCACATAATATATTCGTAATTGCACATCATATAATGAAAGATTGACATCATATAAGGACGTGTTGACATCATATAATGTTAAGTTGACTCTATATAAAGATTGTTTCACATAATATATTTATTAATGCACATCGTATAATGAAAGATTGGCATCATATAAGGAAGTGTTGACATCATATATTGTTAAGTTGACTCTATATAAAGACGGTTCTACATAATATAATGTTGTTTTTACTCTATATAAGAATGGTTCCACATAATATATTCGTAATTGCACATCATATAATGAAAAACAGACATCATATAAGGACATATTCACATCATATATTGTTAAGTTGACTCTATATAACGATGGTTTCACATAATATACTGAAAAATGCACATCGTATAATGATAGAATGACATCATATAAGGACGCGTTGACATCATATAATGTTGACTCTATATAAGAATTATTCCACATAATATATTCATAACTTCACATCATATAAGGACAGATTGACATTATATATTGTTGTTTTGACCTTATATAAGGATGGCTCCACATAATATATTCAAAAATGCACAACGTATAATGATAGATTGACATCATATAAAGGCACGTTGACATCATATATTGTTCAGTTGACTACATATAAAGATGGATCCACATAATATATTAATGAGTGCACATTGTATAAGGAAAGGTTGACTCAATATATTGCTATATGGACATAACAACGTTTAGGTTTATAACTATAAGACAGTCAAGGCTTTCCATAAACATTGATAATTTTCTTATAACATTTTCATTTTGAGATGTTAACATTTCAATAAATTTTGGTATATTTGGTTTTTTCCAATAATATTTATCTATGAGCTGTTTTCTCAAAACATTGTATTGTGGACATTCTAATAATACATGAAATTCATCTTCTAGTTTTAAGCAAATATTACATTTTCTTTCATTATAAGGAATTGCTTCAGGTTTATGCCATCTACCAGTTTCTACTTTTAATCTATGCGATGATGTCCTGAAACGTGATAAAGATTTCCTAATTTTTTCAATATTAACCATTAACAGATATGACTTAAAACCAAAATCACATATATCACATATGTATATGTGTAATTTATTGAATATTCATTCAAATACCGTGACAAATATCATGTTTGAGATCAAGAATTAAGATCACTGTATCATTTTATCATTTCAGACGTTCATTGATTATGAAGCATGATCTTCGCGACCAGGTGACGTTTGCAGGTGACAAACTACGTGTACAATCTGGACAAATAAAAAAGTTCTTCACCGAGACCTGTGATAAGATAGTTGCACATCTCAGCGAGATATTCAAGGAAGGCAAAGTCAATGGTACAGACACAATACTTATGGTTGGAGGTTTCTCTGAATCTAAGATGCTTCAAGAGGCGGTAAGAAATGGATTCCCTGACAAGAAAATTATTGTTCCAGCTGAGGCAGGCCTTGCAGTTCTAAAAGGAGCAGTGATATTTGGCCACAGTCCCAAAGCCATAGCTTCAAGAGTAGCAAGATATACATACGGAATCGGTGTGTGTGTGCCTTTTCAACAGGGTATACATCCTTCTTCAAAGATGGAAATCATAGACGGTGAAGCGCAATGTACGGACATCTTCGACAGACATGTTAAGATCGGTCAGGAGGTAACAGTTGGTATGCAGTTTGATGAGAAAAATTACATACCTTCCTCTCGAAACCAACCGTCCGTGAATGTGAAAGTTTATACATCAGACCAGAGAAAACCAAAGTTCATTGATGAAAGAGGTTGTAATCTATTAGGAAATATTGTGGTTGATGTATCACAAATCCGAGCGTATGAAGACCGAGTGTTTGTGGTCAAGATGATATATGGGGATACAGAGCTAGGTTTGGAAGCAACTGTTCTGAAAACCGGACAATTGTTAAATGCTTCGTTCGATTTTCTCGGATGATAAGCGTCAAAGAAACCGAATAGGTTTTCAGAATGAGCATATGTATATAATTATGTGTGACATTTTTGATAGATAGAATAGAATAATTTCATCTTGCATTTTTTGCTTGATAAATAAATTGGTTAAAGAACATGTTTGGCCATTTTCTTGCTGATTTGTAATCGGTTGAAATATGATGATGTGTATCAATTCAATAAAAGATATACATTAATATTCTGCTACGTTTTCAAAAGAGCTTTAATGTTTACGGATGTGTATTAATCAGGTTCATTACATATACATTGTATGTGCTATTCATTGTAATTTTGTGTATGTTAAAGTTAGATTTTGGATTTTCCGTTAAAAATGTTGATAACATATATATTGCTATTTTATTACATTGACTAGACGGCAATCATGTGATAAAGTTATGTTTGATAGTGTAAACAGTGGGATGTATATCGATTAGTCTATCATCATGTTTAAAAAAGTCATATCTTGTTGAAACGTTTTTATCAGTGCGATTCAAAACAAGCCATTGTTCAAAGTGGGGTTTTCATTATCTAAAAAATTATATTATTAGATAAATGCAAACGTATGAATAAAATAATGTATATTTTTCTAAAAAGGTTATATGCCATAACATCTCACCAGTGAGATTTTCGGGAACAGGGACCTTAGGAATATGATTTATCTTCGTTGTTATTTGTGTTAAATCATCTTATGCCGTCCTTTTCGAAACTAATATTCAACTTTCCTTGGTATGAATATTGACGCCGGAAGAATGTAATTAAAAGTTGTGCTATTCTTTGTGTGTTTGCTTTTTTCTGGCTTTAGCTCATGTTTTTGGTATTATCTCGGCGGCCAATACACCTATCCGGCTTTCTTTGATAGCATACCAGTAATTACCAATTTCTCCGCAAGATCCACATGAAAATGAAAGACAATTGACCATTAGACATACTTGATATCCGAGATCTTTTGCCACTGAGAAATTACGCCTGCTGTGTAAAGTATAGAAGCGCAGTATTTAACATATGCCGCTCCATGTCATCGCAAATGAAAATGATTACAAAAAGTTTAATAAACAAATGAAGTTGGCGGGCGCCTTTAAATAATTCACTAGTACTAGGAAGATCGTCTGAGCAGAACAAAAATGCAACATTGAAATCTCTAAATATAGTATATGCTTTCTTTGATTCCAATAATACATATTCAGTAAGAAATTCTTACTTAAATTTCTGCAATAAGTGTTTTACCCAAAAATGAGCATAGTATTATTTAAGGCAAGATTGAAATTTAAACTTTTTTTAAACATTAATTATTGGTGGTCCTAATCCTTGGAGAATACTATCCCGCATCTCTCTTCACAGATTAATCTTTACTATGCTTTACTATTGCCTTCCTTTTCCTGCTTCAAAATTTGAACAATCAATCAAAAGTTTAGGAATTTCATAGAATACTTAAAGCTACACGCCTCCAGATGAGCCAATCAGAAATTCAATCTTTAGAAAAATGTATTTAGATCTTAAGAAAAGTAAAAAGATTCAATATTTAATTAATTATTTACAAAAGGTAAAAAAGGTAAAGGTCTTGTTTATCATAGTGTCACCCCTATTGAAAGGGCAATCCATTTCTGACTTATGATACACCTTTTGCTTGCATACCATGTACCTCCCAACTCCTACCACTATGCCAGGCGCAAGGCTGGTAAGTGCGTACTTACGCAGTAAGGGATGTTTATGTATATTTTTAATTCTTGTGGCTTGTATGTGCCGTTTGCAATGTGTAAATTACTTTCTTTGTTCACTTCACAGTATTTTGCTTTAAGTACATTTTCAAAATGTTTATGAAAAATAGCATGAATCTGGAGGCATGCTGCTTTAAAGGGTATAATATTAATGATGTACATTTCTGATGAAATATCTTATGAAAATTCCAAAACAGTTAAATAATATCGTTTTTATAACCTTTCGGCTGTGTCTTGGAAGAGATTAAACAAAATATGTCACTGTTGAATATTGTACGTTTTAACAGGATGATCACGCACATGCGCCGCTCTTCTGTTATAATTCTCGTTACAGTATAAAAACTTTAAATTGAGTAGCCAAATATGTGCCCTTTTTAATTTCTCACTATGTATTTGTATCAGTATCTGCCTCATTATGTCATGTTTATATGAAATGAGTGAAAATAAAGAATTGAATTGAACTAGTGACATATAGATCGGTTAGCACTCAAAGTTTTAAACAGACACTTTAAACATAATATTGTTTTTGACACGTTTTTCACGAACTGCTTTAATGCTCAGCCCGCTTTTAACTTATATTGATTACGTTGTTCAAATAAGTTATTCATAAATCGGATCAGTAATGATATATTTACTTCAACATAGAGATACGCCAGATAAGCGGTATCATATGTCATACATTATTTTACATTGAAAACGAAAGAGGAAGTAAACATGTTAGTTCATGGAATTCTTCTTGTATGACTGTTGATAAAAAACGGAACTCTGTACAGGTAAATATAGATTTTTAAAAAACGGAGATATCTCTTTTTCTTAGAATTTATTAACTGATCAAACATATAATCATATATAGGTATGAAATACCCGAGTAATAACATGTATCTATTGGTTATACATATACCATGATGATGGCTTGTGGATAACAAATTATTTTCAGAAAATAACATAGAACAATAAATGAAACACTTTAGACATGAGTCAAACCTAAATAAATATAATTATATCGGAAGAATTAGGCAAATGTTATAAAGATTTTTAAATGTCTAGAGACTATGTTTTCTTTTTCACAATTAAATAAAAAGTGAAATATTCGTCAATCTGACTTCAATATTTTTCAAATTGATTTCAGTACACACATTGATCCATGGCTGCTTCTCTACCTGTCGTCGCCACAGCTTTGCACGAGCGTCTTCAAGTGGCAGCCATTGACTTTGGTACAACCTATTCTGGATATGCGGTGTCCTTTCGTGCCGAATTTCTTGAAAATCCATTAAAGATTTTCACGAACAATTGGAAGACTGGATCAACCAGTGCTGTGTCTCTGAAAACCTCGTCATGTATACTGTTCGACCCAGATCAAAATTTTCATAGTTTCGGATTTGAGGCAGAAGATGCTTACGCGAAATTGGCTGAAGACGAAAAACATTTCAATTGGTATTATTTTAAAAGATTCAAGATGCTTCTGTACGAAAATAAGGTTAGTTTCTTTAGAAGCTTGATAACCATCAAACTTTAATTAGAGTCACAGACACTGGTTTTGTGTTAAATGGTTCATATAAGATTGAAGGAAAATGTCTGAAGTGTCTGAAATAAATACTTTATACCCGCCCTGTACTAACATGTTTTGGGCTATTTCTATTTGGACCAAATGTAACATAATATTATATAAAACATCTTTTATTAAAATATATTATAAAAGGTAATTACATTGAGTGTTCGGTTTAATTGAACCAGTTCTATTCTTTCAATTACCTCTGATAAATCAATTACGGTATCCAATCTTTTGTGTTTCACTATATTATTGACGATTTATTAAGATGCACAGGTGGCAGTATCAGTGTTTGGACATCCCACCCCTATCTGCCCCTGGACACCTACTACAACCCTGAAAAAAATAATTCAACACTCTAAGGCTTACTATAAGGTACCAAATACAAAACCACCGATGAAATTATATAAAAAAAAAATTGTTCCACTATCAAAATTATAGTTATAGAAAGGTGAAAAGCCTATTATATGTTCATTTGCCAAACAATGTGGAACACGGGAAATCGTCGTTTCGGCGACTGAGGCGCATTCCGAAGGCATTTACATCAATAAAAAGAACTTGACTTCCACAGCTTACTTAATTCAAGTCTAACGAATATCAATATTCTATAGATTTTTTCTATTTCACGGTATTTTTTTACTTGTCGTTGCCATTTTGGATTCTGATACCTGTGTGTTATACGCGATCTGATTGGACGTCCAATTTGGCTCGTCCAATCAGATCGCGTATTTCAACCCAGGTATCAGACTGCAAAATGGCTACGACAATTCAAAAAATACCGTGAAACAGAAAAAATCGGAATGATAGTGATATTCGTTGGACTTGAATTAAGTAAGCTGTGGAATTCAAGTTCTTTTTATTGATGTAAATGAATGATGCAGCGAAATCCCGCCGGAATGCGCCTCAGTCGCCGAAACGACGATTTCCCGTGTTCCACATTGTTTGGCAAATGAACATATAGTAGGCTTTTCACCTTTCTATAACTATAATTTTGATAGTGGAAAATTTTTTTTTATATATATAATTTCATCGGTGGTTTTGTATTTGGTACCTTATAGTAAGCCTTAGAGTGTTGAATTATTTTTTTCAGGGTTGTAGTAGGGGTCCAGGGGCAGATAGGGGTGGGGTGTCCAAACACTGATACTGCCACCTGTGTTAAGATGTGCATTTGATAGATAGTTTCATTTTATCGATAAAATAAATAGACGAGAAAGATAACAGAATATATTATATGTATCGACTAACATAATATTATGTATCATGAATATAAGTTTCATATATTACATATAGCATTTAAAAAGAACTATCAAGCTGAAGGATGACAAAGGTCTTGAAATGCCCGCGATGAAGGTAGTGACGGAGTGCATACGGTACTTGAAGGACCATCTCATAAGGACGTGTGAGGAGAGGAAAACAGGACTAAATGTTCGCGAGATTCACTGGGTCTTAACTGTGCCAGCAATATGGGACGACTCTGCCAAACAGTTCATGAGGGAAGCAGCTATTGAGGTCAAGCACATGACAAATTTACATGCTATTGATAAACGTACATTGTAGTTATAGCAAATATACTTGTATGATGAACTGAAACGGATTCATAGTAATAGGAGAATGCGTTTGAATATAGGACATACGTATACTGAATGATGGTTTTGTTATAATTTTGATTGTTTATATAATTCCCTGTTATTCGTTGCGCTTTTAATTACAAAAATAACAGTTTCAAAAACGTATGAGGGCAAAAGGCAAACGAACATGATTTACAAGCTGTAAGGTAAAAATAGACAACTGTGAAAATTGTTATATACGCTTGTAATATCATGAATGTTAAATTCTTACAGGCTGGTATTGAGACCCAGAATTTATCGTTGGCACTGGAACCGGAAGCTGCATCATTATTCTGTAGGTACCTTCCGGTAGAGAGGGTCCAGGGTGATGATGGTGTCGGAAAGATAGCTAGTTTTTCTCCAGGAAAGAGATATCTCGTACTGGATGCTGGAGGTAATTAGTGGTATCATTTCCTAAAACAATTTAAGAACTTATAACATACTTATAAATGAAAATATTGAGATATATTGATGGATAAAATGCGAATTTCCTTTTCCGTATTTTCACTGTACAAATTTATTTTTAACGGCAGTGAAACATATTTTCCGTATTTTCATTGGTGTCTTGTCGGACCTCTTACTTCTAAATTCAGCCAATATTTAAAATTTAAGGGTGACTCTTTTAAATTTTAATGTCAAAGAAGAGAAAAATGTATCCAATAAACAGAAAATTCAAGTTTTTCTATAAATACAGTATTAATTTCCCTTTGTGGTACGAAAATCATCGTTTATCAAAGAAAAAACTTGAATATCCTCTTTGTATATCATACTCGTTTTTGAACTTATGAAGACAATATTGATAAAAAAAGTATCTAATTTCTTATCCTGTATGTTGTAATTACTTAAGTGAAATTTTATATATGTACATAATTATTATTCTAAAACAATTTCCAAACATACAAGAATATGTTAAATATTTACTGCAAGTGTAAACACGCATTATAAGTAATCATTAAGATATATGCATTCATTTCTTTTTGAAAAATTCGGCTAAGACTTTATAGAAAATAAATTTCTAATTACTTCCCTTTATTTACATGAAATGTAAATTCGGTAATATCTTTACTAGTAATTTTTTTTGTGGAACTTACAATATCGATAAATCTTCATTTGAGCTATAAAACCATAAAAGAATTTGAGTTACAGGGTGTTTATGATCATCAATACGTGACTTTTTATTAAAGGAGGAACGGTTGACATAACTGTTCATGAAACACTGCCAGACAGTACAGTAAAAGAGATATACAAGGCCAATGGAGGACCGTGGGGAGGAACTACGATAGATAAAGCTTTTCTCAACTTTCTCATTGAAGTGGCTGGAGAAGACACAATCGAAATTTTTGAAAGGTAAAACGTAACATACATTTGTAATTATTTTTAAAATGTCGTGTTTTTAATATTTAAATTTGTATTCGTACAGTCATATTATTATAATTATATATATAGTATAATGTTCAATTCTGCATCAATCTCACTAAAGTTCAGAGCTGTTGTTATTTGTGAGCTGACTTTAATCTGTTTGACTTACGCTTGAACGCATTTCGATACAATATTCTTTTTTTTTCATTTTCTCATTTGTTAACATTAGAGATTTTAAAGAGGACTTTCTAGAGCTGTTTAGAGAGTTTGAAATAAAGAAGAAGACATTCGGTCCAGACATAGAGGGTAACCAGAAAATAACGTTCAAGGTTCCAATTTGTATACACGAGACTTACAGAATGCAACATAATGGAGAAGATTTCCGGTAATAATTTGTAATTAACTTAAAATCCATGATATTTTCTTTCAGGCAGCTGTGTATATCTATGTTATTTTTTTATTTATTATGGCTTTATTACGAGTTACACATACGATTCATACTTCATAACACCATGATTATTATAAATCTCTAAAGATGTATCACTCTCCCTCTTTTTACATCCTTTAACAATAAATGAATTTAAACACATTTTCATACGAAATATCACTAAACTATGCAATAGTCTAATGTAATGTGAGCAAAATAATTACAGTCTAATGCCAAGTTTACTCTTTTATTTTCATTTTAAAGACGAAGTCTCTTAATGAAGCAAAGCTTAAAAGGTCAGATCAGTTTTACGGGTGATAAGCTGCGTGTGCAACCAGAGCAGGTGAAGAAATTGTTTGCAGAAACGTGCCGAAGAATTGTTACCCATCTTCGAGAAATTTTCTCTAAATCTGCTGTTAGGAACACCGATACTATTTTAATGGTTGGCGGGTTTTCTGAGTCTATAATGTTGCAACATGCCGTAAAGCAAGCGTTTCCGGAAAAGAAGGTCATCATACCGGAGGAGGCCGGACTGGCAGTTTTGAAAGGAGCGGTAATATTTGGTCACAATCCAAACATGATTGTAGCAAGAGTTGCACGTCAGACGTATGGGCTGAACGTATACAGAAATTTCGATCCGAATGTTCATCCAATCGAACGTTTAGTTATAATAGACGGCAAACAAAAATGTCGAGGTTGTTTCAGTAAGCACGTAGAAGTTGGACAAGAAATTCCGGCAGGGATGACATTTGAAGAAAAATCATATTACCCTGCGTCAAGATCTAGTACATCTATGGTATGTAGCATATACACATCCAGCCAGCGGAACCCGGTTTTTGTTGAAGATCGTGAATGCAAGTATCTCGGCCAGCTCCCAATGGATGTATCTCATATAGAGAATTACAAGGATCGGAAAGCACTGGTAAAGATGATATATGGACAAACGGAGTTGGGTGTTGAAGTTCGAAATGCCAAAACTGGTGAAAAACTAAGTGCCTCGTTCAATTTCCTTGATTAATTCAATTCAAAATGGTCATGCTGTGTGATAGCTTGTTAATATTTGAACTATCAAAATTTAAAATTAAATAACTGTTTACTTACTTTCTGTCAAATACATACCACCAATGATTCAGATTTCAAACGTATGAATGTTATTGTGATTTGTAATTAGATCTATATATATATATATTAACTTCACGAAAAAAGTATCACATTTAGCCATTTTAATGAGAAATGAGTGACAGGAACCAAATAAATGTATCACTACAAAACCATCAACAAAATTATTTGAATTTATTTTCAAAAAAAAATTCAAAATTATTTGAAAACAAATTCATTCATTTAATTCTGTCTTATATATATAGTTCACAAGTATAATGATTTTGTTGTCTGTGACCGAAATGTTAATGATATTGACTATAATGATTATATTCCCGATGTGTCATTATGCAGGGCCTCTCAAGATTCTTTGTGTAATGCAAGGGGGGTAAGAATGCTTGATTTTTGTAAAAGTACAAATATGCGCATAGCTAACGGTTTACTAGGATCAGATTATAATTGTGGTTCATTTACTTATTATAGTCGCAGTGCAAATAGTACAATAGACTACCTTCTTTTGAACGAAAATGATTTTCATTTGATATGCTCCTTTGAAATTGGTCAATTTAATTTATACAGCGACCACGCACCGTTACTTTTTACATTAAATGCACGTAATCCCGTTGGTCCGAGCGAGCATAGTGATGATAGCTCACATACATATCACAAATGGAAACCGGAGTTAAACGATCAATTTAAACGGGGCATTATCGGCCGGTTAACAGATTTTAATACCGTAACTAACAATGCAGTTTTGTTGTCACATGTCTGTATTGAAAATATGGTTTGTAATTTTTTTTTAAATTATTTGTGATGTGGCTGATCCTTTGTTCAAGCATACTTATAACAATAAACATGAGTTAAATAAGCATAAGTTAAATATAGATAATAAGTGGTTTAATGCTGAATGTGTAAACAAGCACTTCATGATTTTAACTGTAATAAATCATACGAAAATCGAATAACTTTGTGCGACCGTAAAAAAACATATAAATATATTGTTCGCTAAACTAAGCGTGCCTTTATTTGTAAACAGTCACAGGAATTGATTAATCTACGTAAATCAAAACCTAGAGATTTTTGGAAACACTTTAAAAAGAATAAGTCAACAGTTGCGGGAGACATTCCGTTAAATGATTTTAAAAACTATTTCTCAGAAATGTTTAACGATATAAGAGGCACATTAATTGATGATGTGGAATCTTTTAACGAAGAAAGTAATTTAAACATCGATAACCCAACATTTGAAGAATTAAATATACCAATATCACAGACTGAAGTTAGGAACGCCATAAAAAACTTAAATAGAAACAAAGCCTCGTGTCCAAGTGATAATCTTTTGAATGAGTATTTTATTGAATCTCTTGACATTCTTGTTGGCCATATTACCGATATGTTTAATAAAGTTTTCGATGCCGGATATTTTCCTGAAATTTGGTCTTCGGGTTTTATAGTACCTTTACATAAGAAAGGGGATCGTAACGACCCAAACAATTACAGGGGAATAACTTTACTTAGTAATTTTGGGAAAATATATACAAGTATTCTGACGGCTAGGGTAGATAAGTGGGCGGAAGATAACAGTTTTTTATCTGATGCACAGTTTGGCTTTCGTAAAGGACGAAGTACAATAGATGCTATTTTTGTTTTACATAATCTTATAAATGATATATTGTCTCGTAATTTAAGATTATACTGTGCCTTTGTAGATCTTAAGAAAGCCTTTGATTCGGTGTATAGAAACGCTTTATGGTATAAACTTTTTCACATGGGTCTAGATGGCAAAATTCTCAAATCGTTTAAATCTATGTACTCTGTTGTTAAATCATGTGTCAAACATTGTAATAATCTGTCTGACTTTTTTGAAATTTCTATTGGTCTAAGGCAGGGGCAAAATAATTCTCCGGCATTTTTTGCTTTATTTTTAGAAGACCTTGAATTATTCTTACAAGGTGAGATAAATAGTGGAATAACTTTGTACGATTTAAGTATAATTATCCTTTTATTTGCCGATGACATGGTTTTAATTGGTAAAACCCGAGAAGATCTCCAAAATAGTCTTAATTCTTTACACGAATATTGTTGTTATTGGGGTCTCGAGGTAAATACCATTAAAACAAAAATTGTTGTTTTTCGGAAAAGGGGACCGATAAAAATGTGGGAGAAATGGAATTATGGCAATGAGCCCTTAGAGGTTGTAAACGATTTTAATTATTTAGGAGTTGTTTTTAATTATACAGGTTCATTTGTTTTAAATAATCAATGTATTGCAGGCAAATCGTTTAAAGCTATGCAAGTTTTAGTAAATAATATAAATAAATATGATGTTAATCCATTTATTTCGCTCCAACTATTTGATTCTTTTGTTGGATCTATTTTGAATTACGCATGTCCAATATGGGGTTTCTCTAAATCTAAAGACCTTGAGAGAATTCATATTAAGTTTTGTAAAATTATACTAGGAGTAAAACAGAGCGCATGTAATTCTGCAATATATGGTGAGCTTGGGCGCTATCCATTATATGTTAACAGATATGTTCATATCATTAAGTATTGGTTTAAGTTAATGAATACAGATAATATTATTTTAAAAGGTATTTATCAAAATGCGCTAGAACAGTGTAATTTAAATGGTACAAAAAACTGGGCATACCTTGTTAAAAATTTGCTAAATGAATATGGATTTTCTGATGTTTGGAATTGTCCACAAAGATTTGAAGTAAAAACATTTATACCGATTTTCAAACAAAAGGTTGTAGATTGTTTTAAACAAAAATGGTTTGCTGATATAGCTGTTAATAATGTTTTGAATACTTTATATGCATATGTTAAAACTAGCTTCGGTATGGAAAATTACCTTAATTTGTTATCTTGTAAATCTTCAAGAATTTGTCTCACGAAATTACGTATATCTGCTCATAAGTTAAGAATTGAATCTGCCAGGTATGGCCGGAATAGGTTGGAAAGACAGGAACGTATCTGCCAAGTATGTGATATCAACGAAATTGAAGATGAATTTCATTTTGTACTTAAATGTAAAGCTTATAAAGTATTGCGAACTAAATATATCAAACGTTATTATTATGTTCATACTAGTATGTTTAAATTTCTAGAATTGCTACAGTCAAATAATAAAGGCGTTCTGATCAATCTGAGTAAATACATAAGCTCGGCCAATAAAATTAGAAATGATTTAATGCAAAGAATTTAATAAATGTTTGAAATAAAAAAGTTTTCTAGACTAGGCAGTATTATTTGAAATCGTATAATATATGCATCAAGATTCTTACTTTTTTTCCTTAAGTGAGTATTATCTTGACATGTTTACATCGAAGTTATGCTTTTCAATATGTTATATTTAAATATATGAAATTACCACATACGATTGTCAGAACGCGCTGGTTCTTTAAACACCAACTTTGAAGTTATTTCAATTATGATAATTTGTTCATTCTCTGTGAAACACTGAAAACATGTTTGCTTATCACGTGCTTATCATTGTATGTATTTAATTTGATGTTGTATTAACAAGATACATGTATTGTATACGTTAATAAAAATTCTGTTCTGTTCTATAATGTAGATCGAACCAAATACATGGAGTATAATTGTTATCATTCTTCAGACTCTTCTGAATAAATTATTATCAGACACACAGTCTTATCCAAACTGTTTTATCACTTAATTAACGTTTTACCTCATATAGACGTGTTTTGACGGCTCACCCCCACCCTTTGAGGCCTCAAACAGTGAAACAATGCACTATTTAGGCCCTATTCTATTTGGGGTTTGAAGGGGCGGGATCCCCCCCTCATCGCCAAGAAAATTTCGGACATGCGACAGTCTATCTCAATCCATTAAGAAGTTGCAGCACTTTGAAATCAGTTTTGATAAAAAAAAATGAGAAAAAAATGAAAAAAATAGTGATTTTTCGCAACTTTGAGACGTCCCCCCGTTGCAATGGTAACAGGAATTTTAAACAGAGGCTATGGTCCAGTCAATATTTGTGCCAAGTTTCATCAGTATTGAAGCATTTTTCATAGTTTCATAGCAGTTTGAACTTGTAACAGGAGGTTTTTCAATGAAAACGGCCATTTTTCGAGGTAAAAGGTTAATCACCTTGGCAGTTCTGGCTTCCAAAAATTTAAAAGCCGTTTTTTAACATTTTTGTTTTTCATCTGATGCGGCAGTTCACGTCATATCATAGTTTAAAAACGGATAGCCTGCTTGCGACACTCTTATTGGAGTTTGGGGATTTTAAGGCAGAACAACCGTATATATAATCAGTCATACTGAGTCGGTATATTTACTAATTAGTCCCATTTACGCAATCAAGGTTGAAAGAATTTATATTCAAACGCATGCCATGAGGGGTGACATTTTTAGGCCTATATGTTATAAATAGGTAAAACCTTTATTTTAACTACGAAATGCACACAATATGAACGACTCCATCCAAACCTGTATGGCTCTCAATTCAATGCATCCACTTAATAAATCGGTGTCACTGCTACGGAACAGCTTTTTAGAAAATGACGTTTATCATCTATTATTAGTAACATAGCTATAAATAGCAATTGTGTTTAATTTTATACTAGATCTTTTATATGTGTTTTTGACTAAATTTTAAATATATCTTCTTTAAGTAAGTGTACTTAAGGGAAGATTTAGATGAGATCGTAAGCCAATATGGTTTTACATACATGTTTAAATGTATAAAGAAACCGAAAGTACACAAATGGAAACTCCGTTCATAGCGGTTTGATTTAAAAACGAAAGTTGGAGAAGGATCAATTATCGTAAGTACCATTTTCTCATTCTTTTATCTAAAGCATTGCACTCTCGCAAACTAATATACGCATATAATATAATCTGTAATTATATACATACCTCTGAAATTTGAGATACTGTACACAGAATAACTTGAGTAACGTTACTTTTAAAAAATTTGACCTGGAAGATAAATTTTATACTTTAAGGTGATTCCGCTTTGTCAGCCATGTTTGTTTTCACAAAGTATGTCCAAAGTGAAAGTAGGCCAAAATTCATATAACAACAAAGCTCACATTGTTAAATGATGAACCATTTGAAAGTACACTTCCAGCTTTATACTTTAAGGACAATTATAAACAAAAATAAAAATGATAACAATAAGAATATTTACCTTGAATGTGCCACATTTCTGAAGACCAAAAACATTTTGTTGCAAAGTTTTATGCATATTTCATGAATGGCAAAACCCTTTTTAAAGTCTGTTTTAGTGCCTACAAAAGCTATTTTTTGCAGCAAATACAAAAATCTTTCAAAACTTAACTCCAAATAAATCCCTATCTTATGTCCTTCTAAGCACATGGCCTCCATTATTTTTTGTAGAAAAGTAGTGCAAGAAAACAATCATCATTTATAGCCTTATGAACTACAATTGAAATGAAAACACAATCAAACTTTAAAATCTAACCTTTTTTATGTGTAACAGTGAAGTGTGTCTGTTTGTCATGTACACAAGTAATAGGTAAATGATGTTTATTTTCATGGTACTACTTTTTTTACACATGTCATGGTGGCCATGTTTTTTCAAGGTCAGATAAACTACTTTCCTAAGATTCATGTTTTTTAAAGTTTTTTGTATTTTATGCAAAAAATAGCTTTTGTAGGCACTAAAAAAGACTTTAAAAAGGATTTTGCCATTCATGAAATGTGCATTAAACTTTGCAACAAAATGTTTTTGGTCTTCAGAAATGTGGCACATTCAAGGTAAATATTCTTATTGTTATCATTTTTATTTTTGTTTATAATTGTCTTTAAAACATAGAACTGGAATTGTACTTGCAAATGGCTCATCATATAACAATGTGAGCTTTGTTGTCATATGAATTTTGGCCTACTTTCACTTTGGACAGACTTTGTGAAAACAAACATGGCTGACAAAGCGGAATCACCTTAATGGCCTGTTGTTAAATAAGCACATAACAGTTTATACTGGTCCGATCTTTTAAAACAGATTAAGTTTAACCGCTATACAGTACATGTATTGCTATTATTAAATGGTCAATATTAACACAATGACAATTCTCCAACAATAGCCATTGCCCATGGGCCGAATTCTTTAGTTGCCAACTTGCCATGTATCCGTTTCATTTTTTATTTTCTTCTTCTAGTTTTGTGTAGATCTACATATATTTTAATAATTTTAGTACGTAAAATTAAAAATGTGCATATAGTAGAACCATACACTGTATGTAATTTTACTTTAAAAACAATTTATTTAAATGACAGGATATTTTCATGTATATATTTTGATATAAAGTAAATATGTTCGTCCTTTTCCCTGCGGATTCGTAGATATTTTAAGCATCACGGTATGTGGCCGCCCATATAAACTGTATATCAGTTCAACTTTATATCATGTACATCTATATTTTGTAGATCTACTTTATTTACTTTTAAACTATCAACATTATAGTAGCCTTCTTATATCTCTATTTTTCACAAAACTGTCCTTGTTTTCCGTGTATAATAATCATCAGTTTTTTTTTAATTTCACACCTTATTAAATCAATGAACTTTACATCATGTGCTTTTCTTATACAAATCATGATAAGATCTAATTTTATCGATTTAGCTTCGTTTTCATTTTCCGAGTCCTTCATATCTTTATCAAATTCATATTGTACCCTATATCTAGCCTCGTTTTCAATTTACGGTCCAAATCATTCATAACAAGTAAATCCATATTGAAATCGGTCTAACAAAGTTTTTACTTCAAATTCATATATATCACTATCAAAAAATCAAAGGTCTGTCAAAATGTTAAAAATATTGCTGGTGAGAAGTAAAGATGTATTTATACATTGTTTAATACAATATGGACATTATTGGACTGGTGCGCAGTAGCAAGTCTTGTCCATTATAGGTTAAACCGCTGTGCAGTCGTTCAATAGAAATCAGTTATAATATGTACTTAAAAATGTATAATTTTCGTTATTATTTTCACACGTGGAATAAAATGGCCGCATCATTCTATATAATGCAGTCTGTTTATTACTGTTATTTGTTTATTTCTTGCAGAACAATATTAATAAATCAACTATGTGTTCTGTACCAGTAATAGCTGAAGCAGTCCAGGATCGTCTGCAAGTTGCAGCCATTGACTTTGGAACAACTTACTCTGGATACGCCTTCTCATTTCTAGGTGACTTCAAAGAGGACCCTTTGAAGATTATCACCAACAATTGGTTGGTCAGTTCTTCAAGCGCTGTATCCCTGAAAACACCATCATGTATCTTATTTGACCCAGAGGGAAACTTCCATAGTTTTGGATTTGAGGCTGAAGACAAATACGCTGACCTTGCAGCAGATGAAAATCATTTCAAATGGTTTTATTTCAAACGATTTAAAATGCTCTTGTACGAACAAAAGGTATTTAACAGTTTTCTATGAATTATGATAATACAGTATTTACGTATGTTATAAGTTTTTTCACTCATGTCTTCGTTAAGTGGTGGTTTGGTGGGTGTGTTTATATGACGATGTTTGCTTCTGAAACCGTTAACCATGATTGCTAGTTTTTTTTCCGGGTAAATGTAGCGGTCTTTTAAGAGATGTAAGCTTGATACAATCGAGCGGAAATTAAAGGGACTCTTCTGATGTTTTTTTTTTATATATCACGACACTCGAAATATGTTTTAGATGAATGTGCCTTTTGTTGTAGGTCAATGCCAATAACTTGTCTGCAAAATTTCAGATCATTCCCTCATTACATTTTTCCATGCAGAATAATTATTCTAATTGTGAAAAATTAAAAAGCGTTGCAACGCTTTTCACTCAAATCAAGCGGAGAATAGCACACAAATAAAGTTTTCAAATTATTTCTGCACTTATTTCTTAATTATCTTTTGCATATCTTTCCGTTTTATATTTTCATATATAGACATATAGGCAAAATTTAAACTGTTAAACACAATTTCTTTAAACGTGTCATGTTGTTAAAATATTTTAGTTAGAAATTAATTTTTTTATGTTTTACGCTTTTGGACCTTATTTGAGTTCCTTTTATTCTTATACAATTATTCTAATGCATACTAGATTGTGCTAAAAGTATTTAAAGGAATTGTTCAACTAGCCTATAACTTGCTGACATTTCTTGACCGCTGAAGACAGCGAGTTAATTTGAGTGTCTGCCCAGGTCTCAATTAATCAAGTAAATGGAGTGTGATCTTCCCTTACAAGGTATGCAAGACAACCACCATGACTCTTGTATGTGTAACTCCAAATGACTAACGAACAAAAACTTTACTTCTTTAAGTTTAAAATAGAATTCATTTTACGATTTCATAAGTTGCTTTATCATTCAGTCATAGGGTATTTGAGCCGCGTCATGACAAAACCAACATAGTGCGTTTGCGACCAGCATTGATCCAGACCAGCCTGCGCCTCCGCGCAGTCTGATCAGGATCCATGCTGTTCGCTATCAGTTTCTCTACTTGTAATAGGGTTGGTAAGCGAACAGCACGGATCCTGATCAGACGTACTGCGCGGGTGCGCAGGCTGGTCTGGATCTATGCTGGTCGCAAACGCACTATGTTGGTTTTGTCGTGACGCGGCTCAATTCATTTTACGATTTCATAAGTTGCTTTATCATTCAGTCATAGGATATTTACTTTTTAAGAAGTTGACAAGAGATATAAAGCTAAAAGATGACAAAGGACTAACACTATCAGCAATGAAAGTATTCAGCGAGGGGATACGTTATCTTAAAGATCATCTTATCATGACGAGCGAAGAAAAGGGTGTTGGACTACGATTTGAGGAAGTCCACTGGGTGCTGACTGTACCAGCCATTTGGAACGACTCCGCCAAACAGTTCATGAGAGAAGCGGCAATAGAGGTACAATGTATATGTATATACTAACAAAGGCCTATTGATATAGTCTTTCTTTATAGCGTAGGAAAACGATATAATATTGTCTAATTTATGACTGAAATATGATACATCCAAAACAAACGGAAAGCTGTTATTGAAATATAATGTTATTATCTTGAAGTAATGACCTTCTACGAACTCACTACTTCTACGAAGTCACTGTGTAGAAACGGAATCACTTTATCATTTACTACAAACCTATTTATTTCAATTGGAATGGGTTATTGTGATTTCAAGCACTATTTACTTCCGATCACTGTATTTTATATTAAACAATTCAACTTGTATCATATTTTAACAATCGCAGGAAGTTATAAAAGTGTTCCTACACACCGGTAATGCTTCATTGATATGATAAAGATATCTATAGATCTAACATTAAAATAGAATATATGCATATACACAAATACAAAAAATACTACATTTTGATAGTAACATTAACTTAAGTATAATATTATTTATTATATACCTATAAATTTTCTCGCTAATTTACACGCAAATCTTGAAGCGCAAATACGCTTCAACGGATAGAAATTTCCGTATTATGTTAGTGACAAATACGATGAAAGGGAGGCTGGTGTGTCATTTGATTTATTTTGTTTATATTACAGGCTGGGATTGATACAAAACACTTATCATTAGCACTTGAACCTGAAGCTGCTAGTTTATTCTGTAAATATCTTCCTGTAGAGAAAGTTGAGGGAAATGACGGAGAAAGCAGAATATCTAGCTTTGCCCCGGGCAAGAAATACCTCGTCCTTGATGCCGGTGGTATGTTATACAAAAACTTTATAAGAAATATCTTGTCCTATGTTATATTAACACTATATAAGAAATATATCGTCCTATGTTATATTAACACTGTATAAGAAATATCTCGCCCTTGATGCTGGTGGTATGTTATATAAACACTATATATAAGAAATACCTTGACCTATGTTATATTAACACTATATAAGAAATATATCGTCCTTGATGCCGGTGGTATGTTATATAAACACTATTTATAAGAAATACCTTGTCCTATGTTATATTAACACTTTATAAGAAATATCTTGTCCTATGTTATATTAACACTGTATAAGAAATATCTCGCCCTTGATGCTGGTGGTATGTTATATAAACACTATATATAAGAAATACCTTGACCTATGTTATATTAACACTGTATAAGAAATATCCCGTCCTTGATGCCAGTGGTATGTTATATAAACACTATATATAAGAAATACCTTGTCCTATGTTATATTAACACTTTATAAGAAATATCTTGTCCTATGTTATATTAACACTGTATAAGAAATATCTCGCCCTTGATGCTGGTGGTATGTTATATAAACACTATATATAAGAAATACCTTGACCTATGTTATATTAACACTGTATATAAGAAATACCTTGTCCTATGTTATATAAACACTATATATAAGAAATACCTTGTCCTATGTTATATTAACACTATATAAGAAATATCTTGTCCTATGTTATATTAACACTGTATAAGAAATATCTCGCCCTTGATGCTGGTGGTATGTTATATAAACACTATATATAAGAAATACCTTGACCTATGTTATATAAACACTGTATATAAGAAATACCTTGTCCTATGTTATATAAACACTATATATAAGAAATACCTTGACCTATGTTATATTAACACTGTATAAGAAATATCCCGTCCTTGATGCCGGTGGTATGTTATATAAACACTATATATAAGAAATATCTTGTCCTATGTTATATTAACACTGTATAAGAAATATCCCGTCCTTGATGCCAGTGGTATGTTATATAAACACTATATATTAGAAATACCTTGTCCTATGTTATATAAACACTATATATAAGAAATACCTTGACCTATGTTATATTAACACTGTATAAGAAATATCCCGTCCTTGATGCCGGTGGTATGTTATATAAACACTATATATAAGAAATATCTTGTCCTATGTTATATTAACACTGTATAAGAAATATCTCGTCCTTGATGCCAGTGGTATGTTATATAAGCACTGTATAAGGAATACCTTGTCCTTGATTGTATGTAATATAGATGCCGATACCTCGTCCTTTCTCGAGCACATGACTATAATAATTAATTTTCAATAAATTAAGGACGTGACATTTAAAAAGGGTATAAACTTAAAGTCTAAACAATATAATCTTATTTTCTATGATATTAGAAACTTTCGTACATATATATGTAATCTACAATTTAGCGAGATATTTTAACATTATGATTGCATATTTAATTATTTAAATATGTTTCTATGGTTACCAGGTGGAACTGTAGATATAACCGTACACGAGACTCAGCCAGATGGTACTATAAGAGAATTGTACAAAGCCAATGGTGGACCGTGGGGAGGAACTAAAATTGATGAAGCTTTTCAAGCTTTCCTCGAAGACGTGGCGGGAGTAGACACCATGGAAATATTTATGAAGTACGTTTGTTATTGTTTGTTATTCAAAATACTATATGGATTTTTGTAAACCTTGAATCTCATAGGGAAGACTGGGCTTGCCCAACTGTGTTGCCTCATTAAAATAAAGTCGTTACTTACTTACTAGTGTCTGTAAAGAAGAGTTAAACATTGTGTAAGATGGAGAACGGCGTTAATTAATATGTTGTTTTTCTGTAATTCAGGGACCACAAGGAGGATTATCTAAGCTTATTCCGAGAGTTTGAGATTAAAAAGAAAACATTTGGTTCTGATCTACATGCTGGACAAAGAATAACATTCAGACTACCGGTGACGATTCATGAAACTTATCGTATTGCTAGAGGAGGGGATTTCAGGTAAATTTACTGTACAATTTGTACTATTCATATATGAATTATTCTTTCAGTAGTATGCATTTTAAAAACCACTCTAGAAACAGTTTATAAATAATTATCTATTTCATAAAGTTGATCATTCTCCAACGTTTTAAGGGTTAAAACCCTATTTATCTAGACGTTTGCTGTTTATTTTCTAAATCACTTGTTAATCTTCTCTTTTATTACACTATTTTATATACAAATCCAAACATTATCCAAATGTGCAAGCCTTTTCAGTTTTTATGTGCTGTAGGACTGAATGAATATAGAAAGTTTATCTGTAAAACATGTTTTATTGGTTCTCCTATTTAACGTTGCTCATATTTTAACTATTTGTTTCTAGACGTAGCTTGATGATGAAGCAAGATCTCCAAGACCAGATAACATTCACCGGAGATAAGTTACGTGTTCAGCCGAGGCAAGTTGAACAAATGTTCGAAAAGACCTGCGATAAAATTGTCAGTCATCTCAAGGACATATTTAGCAAGCCTCAGGTCAGTGGTACTGAAGCTATTTTGATGGTCGGTGGATTCTCTGAATCGATGATGCTACAGCGTTACATAAGAGACAACTTCCCCGGAATGAGGATAATAATACCGGAAGATGCGGGACTAGCTGTTCTGAAAGGGGCGGTTATCTTTGGTCATAATCCTAAGGCCATCGTTTCCAGGGCAGCAAAGTATACGTATGGCATTCGTATGTATAAGACTTTCGATCGAAATATTCATCCTGAATCGAAGAAAGTTATTTTAGATGGTGTAGAGAAATGTGATTATTGTTTTGATATACATGTTACAGAAGGACAGGAAGTACAGATTGGCGAGGAGTTTGGGGAAAAATCATACGTTCCATCTACAAGATCTCAAACAAAGATTGCACTTAATGTTTACACCTCAGATAAAACGAACCCGTTGTTTGTTGATGAAAGTGGGTGTACAAATATTGGAAAGTTAGATGTAGACATGTCTGATATCGAAAAGTATGAGGACCGCAACATTCTGGTGAAGATGAAATACGGGGACACGGAACTTGGTGTTGAGGCCAAAATTGTTAAAACAAGCCAAATTTTAAAGGCATCTTTAAACTTCTTAGGCTAAGCATCTCGTTAATAGAAACTCGGTCTTTGCAAACTTTAAATTTATCAGTAGATCGATAATCCCGATCATTTTCATGGTATTCTATTTATAGATTAGAACAATATTTTAAATATACTTGTTTGTGTCTGTTGTACTTAAAACACACATTTTTAAACTTATATTATGATCAAGTTTATAAAGACCCGGTGTTTATGTGTGTTTAAAGTGACATTATGCCCATCCAACCGTAAATAGTCAGTGAACAAGTCAATATAAAAATAACTTGACATTTTGCCATAATTGTTTTGTTTGATTGCGTTTTACGTCACACCGACACAGTATAGGTAATTTGGCGACGTTCTAGCTTTACTGGTGTAGGAAGACATCAAATGCCCTTCGTGAATTATTTCAGACACGAACGGGCACCTGGGTAGAACCACCGACGTTCCATAAGCTAGCTGGATAGCTTCCTCACATGAAAGAATCCAAAGTCCCTGTCGGGATTCGAACCCACAGCGGTGAGGGGCATTTTTTTGCCATAATTGTATTCAATTTTATATTTAACAATGAAAAAATAATAATCCACGTGAAGAAGAGAAATGTCTGTAAATATTTTTCAGAATTTATTTATTGGTAATGCTCATTTCTGACATTGTATCATAAACATTTTTCGTAATCAATTATTGGTCATTCTCCATGATAATTGCCAATCTTTTGTTTTGAATTACAAATTCAACTTGACTTGACAGTGAAAAAAATAAGCATCCTGTCACTTAAGAAACGTGTTCACAATTACCAGTATAATCGAGTTTAGAATACATGTATCTAATACGGTAAATGGGAGGTAATCGGTATCAAAACTAAGAGAAAACTTCATAAAATACATGTATTAAAACTGGTTATCTGATACGCTTGTATACTTTATATATGTATGCTTGCATTGTTATCGTTTCACTTGTTTAAAATGTGATAAATGCCCTTTTTCGACGATATTCTTTGCTTATATAGATATTCATTGACAGTACTGATTTACTTTAAATGATGAATTTTACTATAGTCCAAATTGATGTCATTCCAAATTGTATTATTTAAGATTGTTACACCATATCTTTACTTATGTAATATGAATGATTAATTGTAAAAGAACAATAATGTAAAAAATGTTGAGTATTTGTTTTTAGCCTGACTTTTTCAAGAAAAAATAGAGCTTTTGCTTCAGACATGTCGTTGGTTTCTGTTCATATTTTCGTTGCCGCCAAGAAACTATAACAGCTTGTGGTCATTATTTTATTTATAAATGGATTGTTTTGATACTTAAACACATATAAATTATTTAGACACGACTTTCAAGTAGACCTGGCTAAACCTGATCTTAACACATAAATTACCTTGACCTACATGGTCAAATATTTGCATTTTGCTTGATTTTGTTATAATTAGCTATAATTTTATTAGTTATTATCTTAATACTTAGACACACCAATCGTTTAATACAAGACAATCAAGAAGACCAAAAAGATTATGACTGTCAGTCATCAATGACCTTGACCGTGAGGCCAAATAATGAGTTTGCTAGATTTTTGCTACAATTGACTGTAACAGTGTTATTCTTCAAAATTAAGCACAGATACCTTAAGGGCAAATGTCTAACAAAAGGATCAAACTCAATATGACCTTGACTCAAAAATGACCTTCATCTTAAAGGTCAAATTATAATTATTGTATTTTTACAGTTATTTTGCTATTACTTGAGTATTGAATGGATTGTCTTCATTCTTTGACACAATAATTCCTGGCACAAGAAGTTAAAAGATTTGATTGAACTTAGCTCAGGCCTTAATTTGACCTTGACATCAAAGGTCAAATGAGCGAATTTTGCTACAGTTGGCCATAACTTTGTTATTCATTTATTTATTTGATTTATACATGGTAATGGACAAAAACACTTTTAACAAACTGGCATGTTAAGTTATTTAAATATGATATTCAGGTCACTTTACATACATATTTTATACTTGGACAAAAGAATCTTTATGACAAAACCTGTAAATTGAATAATTCATATATGATTTTGACCTTATTATTATTTACAAATTTGATTTATAATACATATGACAAAATTGACATTTTGAATAATTCATATATGACCTTGACCTTTATTTGACCTTAACCGTAGAAGTCTAATTATTGAAATTGTCTTAAATTGTCATAACTATATTATTTATTCGTGAATTTGATTCATTCTTGGACAAAAGAACACTTATGACAAAACTGACATCATGATGTATTCAAATATGACCTTGATCTTTAAATGACCTTTACCTTGACTGTCAAATATGAAATTTGAGTTAAAGTTTGTACAAGAAAATCATGTTTTCTAAGAGTATTATTTACTACAATATTCTTCCTCCGATGTGTTACCAATAATTTATTTGTATTCATTTACTGATTTAGATAGTTGACTTAACATATCAATACTTCATTTTAGTTCGCTGAAACCGCGAGTGGTTTCGTGTTAATATTTCAAACTTTTTGGCCGTTTCGAAACATTTTGTTCCTGAAAATACAACTATATAAACCAGATACAACATGTATGTACATACACCTTGTTCAGTAGTTGAAAAACGTCTAAAGATAATATACTTCCTGTTTAACACGATTTCCAAGTACTGTAAAGCACGTTTTGTACAAGAATTTCACGATGGAGCGCTTTTGCAGATAGAGATAAATGGGATCTACCTTAAATAGTTGAGTTTCCAGCAGTACATATCCATATGCACTTGTGAGAAATCGAATGGTGAGTTTTCTGATTCCGAATAATTTTGTTAATGTAAACTATTTTTAGAACTATTCGACCTTTCTACATAATTATTTCCTTGATAGTTACCCATGCATGTCTTGTCAAGTGATGCAGTCTCCTTATGAGATTTTTGTTGTTGTCTTGTGTGTGTCAAACGCTGAACATTACGTTGTAGAAAAAAGTCATAAAAACATCCGAACACTATAATAACCAGTGCTTGTATGAATCATATGCAAATATCCTTGTTTTGAATCGTCAAGGAATGGATGGAACATTAGATCAATATTTATGCATTAAGAGATCTAGATGTGGACATGCGCTCTATATATCAACAATCTCTGGAACAGTTTACGTTGAAGCATAAGCTATTAGTTACAACGTACAGTATACGTCATATCAATACACATCTTGCATATCAGACTGGCGTTTCCGTTAGTTTTACCCATGCCGGAAATTTCATCTGGCATGGGGTAGCCAGATGAGTCGCGTGCTGTACAATGGCACGCTTAGGATGACGTAATTTTACCGTTATGAATTAAGTTGAAATTTCATACGCTGTTGTAAGAAAATAGTTACGGGTGTAATGACATAAATTTCCATGGAAAATTGTTTTATTAAGGTAAAAAGTTTAAGATATAATGGAATATGGTAGAATATGCAAGAAAAAATATCTGACATATGTTTGCAGTTCGGACCGGAATATATCTGTCCCCAGGGGAACCCGCCCAATGGGCAAGCCTCGTTACCGCCCAATGGGCGGGTCCCTCGGAACGGATAATCCTGTCCGAACCGCAACATATGAGCCTCGATACCGCCCACTTTGCGGGTCTCCTCGGAACGCATATTCAGTAAAAGTAACACCTCGACGATTATAATAGTTTTACCACGTGACATGTAAATAAAAACAAATAGTGTAATCTTTGCATGGTAAGTAACGAAGGTATTTATTTGACATCCAACGGAGAACAGAGTCAATGTCAGTAAAAACATTTCTGACCATTAAAAATCAAATTTAGAATGCTAGCTAATTATAACCAGATTTGGTTACAACAGGGGAAAATTGTAATCTACCATTACAGTTTTTCCCTGTTGTAACCAAATCTGAAATATGATACGAAGGGGTAAAATTTGTATTTTCAGCTTCTAAAACGTATTAGTATATAAATAATGTACTAATTATTACATATATATCTGTATAATTATGTACTTAAGTGGACTTGTACGCGATAACATTTTCAGCAAATCGCAAAATTAAATGTTTATTGTTATCGTAAGTTAGATCGAAATACTGTATCCGTTCTCTTTATCCTTACTATTGTGTGCTATTATTGACGGAAATGGCTGATATATTTGTAGTTAAACAAATTAAGTGATAAAATGAGGAGGAAAAATTATGTAACAATGATGATGATTCTAAAATATATTAAACCCATAGATTATGCCAGGACGGTAATTCCATACATAACTTAAATTACTAAGTAACTGTTGCAACGTTTAAACCATACCAGTATACCCAAATTAAAAAAAAAATGTGCTCTGATTCCGACTGATTGTCAGATATGTCTGAGTAAACTACGGGTGGGTCAATATGCAATTCAATTTGGTCAATCAATTAAACAAAAGAGGAAATATTTATCTTACATTTAAACCCTCCAAAATAATCTCCTCCTACAGAAATACAAAGTTCAAGACGTTATTTCTAATTTTTAAATGCTTTAATTCACCTTAGGTATACTTTTCAATAATTGAAAATGCAATTGCAATGTCTAGTCGACGAACATCTTTGGTGGCCAAAATCTTTTTGCTACATTTGCGAACTGGTGCAAAAATAGTGAAACCAGCTTTCATCGCCAATCACAATAATAGAAAAAACGGCGATTGTCATATTTATGAAACATTTTTAGAAATTTTCGAGCGCATTTAACTTGCTTCTTCTGGTCGGATGTTAGCAAATGGGGTATCCTTCTGGGTGTTATTCGCCCAACTTTCAAAAGATTCTTCTAAATCGTATGAGTTGAAACTTTTGGTATTCTTGTGATATGGGCTATCTGGGTAATTAAAAGCCCGGCATCTTTGTCAATGAAAAGCTTGATAGGGGATTTTCCTAGTTTTGCCTATGTAATCCCGTATTTCGGTACTTTTAAATAAATGAGCGTTTGTCTGTCCTATTATACATGAAATTATTCACGCAGATATTATTAAAGGTGAATAAAATTCTTTATCATGCAGTTGATGACACACATGATTTTGATATCATAGATACTTTGAAGCATATAGTAGCATAGTTTAACCAAACACAATAATTACGAGATAAATTATACTGCATAGTGCATAAATTTTATAACATATTGACCTACGTACCCCTCGTAAGAATATTAATTGATTTAATTTATTTTAATTGCATTGGCCAAATCAAAAAAGCTGTCTATCCCAAATACATTTAAATATATTATTATGTATATATAAAGCTCCGGTCTTTTTATTTTGTGCGTTCTTAAAATGATTTAGAAATATACTTATTACAATAGTGCATTTTTTCTTTAGTTTGACCGAGATTCTTTTCATTGATTGCTGATTGTCAAAGAAATGTCAAACAACTACACGTGGTGAAATTGTTTGTTTGGTGTTTCGAGCCTATTTCATTACATTTTTCTTCATATTTAGCACAAAAACACAATTCTCTTCCATTCAGTCTCGTCGACATGAAGGTAGTAGGACGAGGCGGACCGTGGGACAAGGCGGACAGTATCAATTATACTAGGGGTGTTCGGGAAGTTTAAGGACTTTTGCTGTAGTTTGATAAATAATAGGAATTGCAAAACAAGAAGAACACCATAAAAATAATTAATTCTTTTACAGCCAGCTGTAAAAATTACAATGAAATACATTAAACAATAAATAAATTAAAAATAAAACAAAACATACACCGAAGCATATCCAGAGCACGCTAACGTCAAGTCAGTGCTAAATATGTTAACGTCAAAGTTACTTCTCGGCGTAATCTCCATTCACAGCGATACATTTTCTATGCCTCTAGACCCATTTGTCGTACGTGTCCTCGTACCAGATGTTGTCGGATGACGAAACTATTCTCTGGGTTTCAATTTGTAATTCCAACCCGAAATCAAAGCGTCGACCACGCAGCTGTGCTTTCGTTTCCAGAAAATCTCGGAAATCCATCATCTATTGACTCTCTTCTGTTTCGGACATGTCGTGCCATCTTAATACAAGCGATCTACAGCATTTCCTTGTTGTACTAGATGCTTGAATCATTTTACACGTCTCCAGTGTTGTCTTTTCTATTCCTACACAAAACTTGATGATTGCCCTGACTTCAACGTCGCCTATTGACGTCATTTTTCTCTTGATTTGTGTAAGCACCAGTGATGCTAAAACCGTTGTTATTCAAACAATTGTAACGTGTTACAAGCAGAATTTTCAGAAAATGACGTTGACATTGTATTTAACGCTCATGCTTTTTCGTGACGTTATCCATTATAATTTAAGAAAATTATTATCAATTAAATATATCGGTACCATTAATTTAAATACGATAAAATCGGAGTGCTCCGGGTATGCGTTATGCGGTTCCTATAGAAACAAGTTTCGAGTGGTATTTTCCTATTCTTGTTAGTGAGCGTTTTACTACATATTGAGCACATATTTAAATTACATTTTGTGAAATACTCTTAAGTATGGATAAAAACGCACCATTAAGAAAAAAATACAGCAAAAGTCCTTAAACTTCCCGAACACCCCTCGTATAAGGAATGCAGTAGATAAAGACAGGGCGGACAGAATCTCGAGATTAGGCAGACCGCGATTTTAGTGTCAAACTAAATACTTCTATATCTTAATTATAAATCTTTTTAAATCAATAATACCATGAGTTAATTGTCACGTGCACACAGTCTATTTAAGCCTTATTGGAGAGGTCATCAGACCTCTCCACAGTGTTCAGACTGATTGCTGGCGGCATCCATTTTTGCGTATCTGCTTGTAGTGAACGAATCTCATTTACAGCTAAAAACCGATTAGGAACAGTCTACAAAATTTGTTTTGCGCATGCTCCGTTTCAAAATACGACTTAACTTAAACGAAAAATTAACATCGAAGTGAACGAATCGGTACATAGAAAAATCGAAAACTATCATTTACGTTACTATGCGCTACGTTGATGTTTCATTACGTTGTAATCTTTTAAACTGTATAAATCGATTACAGTATTGTTTTTTGAATAGCGTTTTACTATTTCATGTTCCGATAAATAGTAACAGTGACGATAAAAAGTAACAGTGAACATTATAGCTACACTATTATATGACCGAGTGAACCATGTACCGAAATTTTGCTGCTCCTTAAACTTTTGAACCGGCATGACTAAGTAACGCAACGGGGATTTTTAGGCTCAAAGGGCACAAATTTAACACAAGTTTGATTTTCTTAAAATAAAGTGGTTGGAGGCATGCAGCTTTATATTCTGTTTCAATCGCAACTACTCGGCCCTTTCCATCAGTCTTCGGATAAGGACCTCGAATACAATAGTATGAATACACAGAACGGATGCGGTATTTCGGTCTTACCTACGCAAGGAAACTAAACATGTAAACAAAGAATTTAATGCTGGGAGTTGTTGACAAGTGTATTCATAGATACAAAAGCAAACAATACATTATTTATATATTTATTATTATAGTTGTAGAAACCGAAAGTACAAAAAGTCAACCTGTTGACATTTAGTCGGATTTGTTTAAAATTGAACATCAGTGGGCATATTTAAATTACAAATTGTTGTCAGACATATTTTCACGTAAAAGAGTACCGGAACAGACATTATATGTCAAATACGGTGGGGGGAAAATCCCGGGATCGCCTACAGAAAAGCCGGGATCCGGGATCGTATTAAACATATAGTAATCCCGGGAATTGACCACCAGTTCTCGGTGTCGACGATAAATTATCCATTATCTCATGCATTTCGACAAAGATATGCTTGTGTTATGCTTGTTGGCAATTTTAATGATGTTTTTTATTGTTGATTGCTATGATATATTTTTGTATTTGAATGATTTTCGGTACTGTATACATGTTTCTTGGTTGGTTATTTCATATGTTTAATAATGAAAACGTTTAATTAATAACAGCCGTACTACAAATACTACAATTTGTACGGAAATAAAGTTTAGATTATAATTATTATTATTATTATTATTATTATTATTATTATTATTATTATTATTATTATTATCATTATTATTATTTGAATGTTTTTGTAGAGCTTTTTGAATAAGTTATGGAAAAAAAAATCTGCTAACGTATTTTTTCACACATGAGAGAGTTAATTGACATCAGAATGTCACACACCTAAAATCTTATTTTGGAAGTACATGTACTGGCAGTGGAAGTCGCTGTGTATTGGTTATCAAAGACTGCGGGCCCCTTATTGAACACGTGACTGTTGGTGTCCATCATAAACATCATGATAAAAGTTTAATATACGTATTTATACATAATTATATTCTTAAATTTTATCATAATATGATAATATGTAATAAGGAAAATGTAAATATAAGTTGTCAATCAATTCATTTATTGATATATACATGTATTTTCATAAATCATTAATGCAGGTGTCATTGGTAAATTATCGATTAGATAATTAACCCTGCATTTTTTTTTTTACAGATGTGTAAATGTTTATGTCAGTGTTCTTTAAGAAATTATGAAGTAGACTTGTGTATCTTTTTTCTGACGGAGTTGGTTTTGATGGTTTTCGAGATACTGACACAAATGAACACGTGCCCTTTATAATATTAGAGTAGAGACACCTGTCTGGTGAACCAAAGTGTGATTGCTACCTAAAGTAAGATTAAGCCGGGTTTTTTTTAATTTTATTTAAATACATTTTGTTTGATTCGTCACGGAAAAAGGTGACCTTTTATATAAATCTTTTTATTTTCCTACTTAGATATAAATCTTTTAATTTTTTTAGTGATTTCCACTTGTCAAATCATTTTACTCCTATCAATAAATTAGTATCTTGTACCTTTTAAAAAATCACAACAAACGAATTATCATTTTCTCTATTAAATCATTACGATACTTGAACAATATTTTTAGAATATCTTTGATCTACCATATCACATTTAGAAAAGCCGGGATTGTATTAGATATATAGAGATCCCGGGATTTGACCACTGCCGTGTCATATTCAGAAAAAGCCGGGATCGTATTTAACAAAGAGAGATACCGGGAATTGACCGTCTGCCATATCACATTTAGAAAAGCCGGGATTGTATTAGATATATAGAGATCCCGGGATTTGACCACTGTCATGTCACATTAAGAAAAGCCGGGATCGTATTTAACAAAGAGAGATATCGGGAATTGACCGTCTGCCAAATTACATTCAGAAAAAGCCGGGATCGTATTAGATATATAGAGATCCCGGGATTTGACCACTGCCATGTCACATTCAGAAAAGCCGGGATCGTATTTAACAAAGAGAGATACCGGGAATTGACCGTCTGCCATATCACATTTAGAAAAGCCGGGATTGTATTAGATATATAGAGATCCCGGGATTTGACCACTGCCATGTCACATTCAGAAAAGCCGGGATCGTATTTAACAAAGAGAGATATCGGGAATTGACCGTCTGCCAAATTACATTCAGAAAAGCCGGGATCGTATTAGATATATAGAGATCCCGGGATTTGACCACTGCCATGTCACATTCAGAAAAGCCGGGATCGTATTTAACAAAGAGAGATACCGGGAATTGACCGTCTGCCAAATTACATTCAGAAAAGCCGGGATCGTATTAGATATATAGAGATCCCGGGATTTGACCACTACCATATCACATTTAGAAAAGCCGGGATTGTATTAGATATATAGAGATCCAAGCTGGATCACATTTATAAAAGCCGGGATCGTTTTAGACAAGCAGTGTCTATCATCACAATCATCATCGTCGTCATCACCATTATCGTCATCACTAATAAATCAAGTTATTATAATATAGGGGGAATTATTATTGATAGGCATGCGGCATAGTTTAATATATATAATAATGGGTATATAACGAAGGTCAATACAAGTTGGCAATCAATTAATTCTATGATAATATACATGTATCTAAATCATATATCAGTAAGGTAGAAGTAGCTAGTTAATTTTGAACAAACACAAAACAGAACAGAACTTTTATTTCGGATTTAATCACATACATAATAATATATTCAAGTAGCATGTACTTTCAGTGCAAATCAATGTAAAGAAATCATGATATTAATAGTATAAAGAGAAATCAATAATTGTAATGAAAACTTACGTTGATTGTTATTAAGCCTTTTTTATGAACATATTTAAGGAAGAAAATCAATATCAAAACTTTAAAATAAAAATTTTTGATCTATCATTGAACATTGTTTACTAGTGAAGTTCTAACAGTCATACCATTTTTGTATTAAAATGCTAATTTACATAGTTCATTTCTATTATTACTTCGCACCAATGCAATAAATTTGTACATACTTGGGTTAACAAAATAATATCTTTTAATATAAAGGTTACGAATATTTGCATAACATGGGTATATAAAATCAAAATTACATTATCTAATAAGCAGAATATGAAAAATATAAAAATATTAAGTTGAAAATATCACAATATAATTCATTGTACCTTTGATAAATTATATGCAGTGCATTAATCTGGCGTGAAGTATAATTTTATGATAATGCCTTTTTATCTTTTCTCAATTAATTCGCTTTGTGACACAATATTTTTTATGTTGCAAGACTCAAACTTGTTTTTATTGGCCAAAGCATTTTACAGTGTCAAGTTATTTGGTCTTTTTTTTTACAATTGCCTTTTTATGGACCGTGTTTTCACACTGTGTTTACTTATATCGCGTGTAAAGATAATATATCTTACATGTGTGCACTAAAATATGTTTATTTTACATTCAGAAAGAGAAATTATCAGTATTATAAAATATAAATTTTAAGTATAATTAAATCTTTAATGCAATAGCTATTAAAAATTCGAATTAAGGGTGTTGAATTTTTTAATTGCTTCATCATTATATTTTTCATTTACCATGATCTTGCACATATAAATTTCATCAAGTTATGTAACGTGAATTAACTATTTTCAATGTCACACGAACCGCAGCCAGAAAAGCCGGGATCCTATTAAAACATATAGGGATCCCGGGAATTGACCAGTCCAAGAATATATTTTTCAGATAAGCCGGGATCGTATTAAACATATAGGGATCCCGGGAATTGACCAGTCAAAGAAGATATTTTTCAGATAAGCCGGGATCGTATAAAAACACATAGGGATCCCGGGTAATGACCAGTTCAAGAATATAGTTTTCAGAAAAACCGGGATCGTATTAGACGTACAGATAAGAGTAAATTATCATTCGGTCTATTGGCCATAGTCGGAAGTGTCACTAAACACCTTTAATACACCAATGTTAATTAACACCAGGGACGATACGTTTTGGGTCCTGTACTGGACATATTGTTTAAGGAAAATGAGGTCCGCTACAGTTCTTTTTCATTCTATATTAAAAATTGACAAATAATTTGTTCTTTTTAAAAAATATTCATTTTAGACATTCATATCTGTTTATAAGTGAAACATGTTATTTTTATACGATCCATGGAACTTGATTACTTGTTAAACATCTGTAATATATACCTTATGTTTTACATTTGTATTCTTTCTTTTTTTTCTTCAACGTGAAAGCCTTCTGGTATAGTATATATCATTAGAAAAACAACAAGACATTTGTTAATTTGCAGATAAATCAGCATTTTTATATAGTATTTTACACGCATTTTAGGTAAAATAAGCATGCCAATTAAGTCGAACTTGTATTTACAATAATGTATAAATACTCTACCATAATGGTCACGAAAAATAGTTGATTTTCCTTATTAGAGATAAGAGATCCCGGATAATCGCATTAAGAAAAGCCGGGATCGTATAAGATATATATATCCCGGGAAATTGACCATTACCATCTTGCTTTCAGAAAAGCCGGGATCTATTAAACAGTACAGAGATCCCGGGAATTGACCACCTGTCATACACGTCAAAGTTTTTTTTTTGTTATCAATTATGTTAAGTATATCTTCTGATCTTTTCTAAAAATAATATTTAAATACATGAACATAAAATTAAGCCAAATATTGTATTAACAAAAACTTTGATATTTCCAAGTATACTATACTGTAATTATACAAGTAATGTGATTTCCGCATTTTAAGTGTGTTAATAAATAACTCGAAATATATTTAAATTTTAAGTAAAATTCATTTACTGTTCATTACATACAATTAAAGAAATAAATAGTTAACATTTAATCGCCTCTCATTACGACAAAAATAAACACAAATATAGTTTATGAGTTTTCCCTATATATCTAATACGATCCCGGATCCCGGGCGTCCCGGATCCCGGGATTTTCCCCCCCACCCCAAACATATACATTCGTTTTACATTATCTCTGTTTCTGTTTACATCTGAAACCACGTGGTAGACCTACTTTCAATCCGTATTGTTTCCGAGGTTATTACAGATTATAGCCGAAGCAGTTCCGAATGATTCTGTTTATTCCAATCAAATGATATAAAACATTTTTTTTTATATAAATCATGGAATTAAATTATATTATGTACTGTATGTAACATATGTTTAAACTAAGCCTTATGAACTGAACAAAAATTATTGAGATTGAGTTGAACATGTGTTAATTTAAGACAAATACACATACACGTATACACATTGGGTTGTTGTTGTTATTATTATTATTATACTGTCCCGAGATTACGCGTTGCCATATTAAAACTTATCAAACTTTCAACGTTAGCTGATTGAATAACAAATCACAAAGGAAGAACAGTACCCTGTCACTGCTTTGAGAAGAATACCAATCTTGATTTAATAATGCTTGAAAAAAAATGGTTGCAATGAAATGATACATATATGTATAAAAATATTTCGTCTGTCTTTTGTCCACAAGGTGTCGGTCTGGTGAATTTTCGTACTCTACCACAGGACCTTAATTGAAATTCTATCAATAATCGCCCTAATTCCAATTCCCAAAAAAAATCCATACCTATATAATTATGTTTTTTTTTATCTGGATTTTTGGATTTTTTGGGGGGATATTGGACTTTAGGGCATTTATTGATAGAATTTCAAGGTCCTGTAGTTCTACAGTATAGCACAGGAACTTGAAAGTCTATCAATATTTATGATAATATCCAAAATATACCCATATACAGTATAAATTTATACTGTATAGGGGTATATTTTGGATATTATCATTAATATTGATAGAATTTCAAGTTCTTGTGAGTATAGTAAATTGGAACGGGTTTAACCTTACATTTGAGGCTTCATTCTTGATTCCAACGTTCTTGATGAATTATATTGTCTTCAACTTTAAACATCAACACTATCTAAGTCAAATGAGGCCCGAAATATAATAATTATGTTACTTATGCATCTACTTTTCTTTAGAAATGTTCACTGTTTAAATTCACCACTTTGAAAACTCCTAGCTGTTGGAGGGTAGTAAATCTTTAACCCTTCCGCCAACAAATGAGTTCCTGGAAAATACACATTAAACAACTTTTAAAGTCGTCCTATAACACACAAAAGCTACACAGATGCAATAAATACACTTTAATTATGAACAACCAGACTAGAGATTATTTTAATTGTGCCACTTCATAAAATTAAAAGAACTACTTTTTACAACGGGTTGGGTCAAATTCTGTACCAGGGTGAGACCACAACCTCTGGAAAAGTCGCTTTTGGTTTGGTTTTGGTGACGGAAAGATTTTATTTACGGTTACAGTACGGGTTACAAGACCTTAGACTAGTTTGAGTAAAGCGAAAGTAGACAATGGAGTAACAATTTATAAAATTCACCCTGTTTACTTCCTCTTTCGATTTTGATAATCACCCGGGTAACATCAGTTAGTCTTTTATTGTTGATATATGATATGGATCTATAAATAACCAATTTTATATTGTGTCATTCGATCAAATTGTTAAACCATTTAAAATTATTACTTGATCACACAGGGTTAAGTAGTTAAATGTGAATAATCAATTAAGAGCAGTTCAATAAAGTATAGGCCTATAACTTAATCTTTTTGGATTTAAAACTATGTCAAATATGTCTGTCTTGTGATGGGTGCTGAACAAAGTAAATGTCAAACAGGTTTGAATTGTACTGCTTTATGTTAAGGATCTTGTGTAGAATATAATAAACTGATAAATGCTATTAATAAATGAAACAGAGAAATGATTTAAATACATACTGGTTGGGGCCCACTAAAACCGGACATACACCAAACTCAGACGAATCCGGGTCAGCTCGGCCCTAAAACGTACTCGGCCCCCGAGTCAGCTCGGCCCTATTCCAACTCGGCACGGGTCAACTCGGCCCACTTTTCAATTATTAATATTTAGGTTTGTGTTATCACTATTTATTGTAATTATTGTAATTATTTATTATACACCTATTGACAGTACTTTTCCGAATTAGCAGCAGACGGGCTTTTCTTATCAGTAGAATTACGAGTAAAGATAACCGATTGCGCATCTCAATGTATTTCTGACTTAAATACCTTCAGTGTCAAACGATGTGTTGAAATATATATTGTTACGGGCTATTATTATCAATCAGTGTGTATGTTAAGGATACGATTAATTAGGTGATAATTATGATTGACTAGTTTGATTATTTGATTAGTGACCACCTGCAATTAATTAGAAGATTATGATATGAAGTAAACACGTTTTTGTTTCATGTTTTTTTGAATATTACTTTACATACAAAATGCCTCAAAGGAAACAGATTTTTATTAGATCGATCTATATTAATTTTATCGAATCTGTGAGACAAATAAATAAAAAAAAATCTAAATGTACTTATTTCGGCAGAAGTATAAGTATATAATAATAAGATATTTCTCATTATTCATTTACCTTAACAATATTCAAAGCAAAGCAAAGTTAGTAAATTATATATATTTTTAAAGTGGGCCGAGTTGACCCGTGCCGAGTTGACCCGGGCCGAGTTGGTATAGGGCCGAGTTGACTCTTTTCCACTCAGACAGACCCAAAAATGCTTAATTTAGTATTTTCTTTGTTCAGTGGTTGTCAGTCACTTTTTTATCAACAATAAATGCATGTTTATTCTATAATTTAGTAAATGAATTTATTTCAACCTCCGTAAATGGTAATATTTTAATGTCTATTTCAAGAATGTTCACGTTTAAAATAATGGGTGTCAAGAAAGCAATGCCTGACCTCATATGCCAGCTTTAATCATTTGCATAGTAAACAACAGAATTTCCAAAACTTCACCATTTGTTGCTGAAATATAGCATACCATGTTAAAATTTGAAAATAAAAACACACAAACTTTTATCTGAATTAAATACAACTATCCAGACACATGGTACTGTAGTGTAGACAATTTAGTTAATTCTGATGCCCTCCTTGACGAGCCTCAGAAATAAGTGTCAATACAATCAGAAATAAACAAACTAGTTTGTTAGTTAGGAGAAGAACCTAGCTGTACTGTGTCAATTTTTTAGGTCTCTGAGTTGGACATTATGAAATTTGTATGGAAAAATGTTCAAAAAGTGTCCGGTTGATGGTCCCCGACCAGTAGCTTCAATTTAAAGTAGGGAGCTAGGACCAGTAATATAACAATTCTCCTTCTGACTATTTGCCCCTTAACCAAATTAAGCAATGATTCGCCCCACTTCAGTGAAGATTCACCTAACTTTATCATACATGTGAACTTTTTTCGATGAACAAGTAAGAGATTTTAGAATTTGCAATAAACATTAAGAAGAAAGTTCTGACATCAAAAACGTAGATTAAATTATTCCTTTTTTTTTTTTAAGAAAAAATCTTTGGAAATATGGCTGAAGAAAGTGGGAGTCTCCCGCTAAAAGTGGGAGTGTTCACATGTTTGAATTGAACTTTATTAGTTTATAAATTAAATATTAAAGGTTTTTTAATTATTTTGTTTGAAAAATGTATACAAATGTATATAGATTGGATATTTTTTTGTATATTTTTGTTTTAAGATAACACTTAATTTGAAGAATGAGAAAGAAAAATATCAATTAAACAGAACTATTTAATTACACAATCATTGTACTAATCTCATTTGTATAAATTGTATATTTTTATTTAATGTTCAGAGTGATGTGTTATAAATTAGATTGATATTATAAATAAGTGATTATTATGTTATTCATATTTATTTGCCACTTGAAGCAGATGCTTCATACATACAATGTTGACAATATTATTTTACTAGTAGTAATTATAGTAATTAAATTTACACTAACATATATTATGATGTTTTTTCTAAAACAGAAATGTATGTTTATATAATAACTAATTGCCTTAAAATAAGTAATTCTGTGCATTATATGTAACTACATGTACCAAGTTTCCAACTGGAAAACTGACTTTTTTCAGCAAATACAAAGAATGTATATCTAACCAAAGGAAATTGATATAGAACATGGGGCCATTATGATTATTTAAATGGGTCAATTCATTATCATTTTTATACACCCAAAAACATTCTGGGTATATGCACCTGGTCATCCGAATGTCTGTCTGCACAAATTAATTTGGATAGGGGCCAACCAGCACAAAAGAGAACAAAAGAGTTCATTCTGTAACAATATTCAATATCTGCCAAATGTTCATTTAAGCTGGTTATGTGAAACAACAATGACTAAAGCTTAAATATTTAGCACATTGCTGGCATTGTCTTGTATGAACTAATATGAATTATGCCTCTTTGTTCAGCATTAATTTTGCCCTGCCCCATTTCTATAGACTCTAATTACATATACACATATTGGAAAAAACACATCAGAGACTTATTGTGTGAAACTACCATGCACAGAGCTAAGGTATTTGGCATGTAACATCACTGGCATGAATCGTGCCCCTCCGGTCTATATTGGCCTAGCCCTAGGGGTCACTTGGTTAATATATTTTTGGATAGGAAAACACATTTAAGTCTTACTTTGGTGAAACAAAAATGTCTTGAGTTTTGAAATTTGACATGTAGCATTGCCTGCTTGGCCTGAACAAAACTGGTATTAATCATGCCCCTGCATGGGCTTATTGGCCCCTCCCCAGGCATCACTTATATAGTAGATATAGTCTTGTATGAGAAAACGCATTTCAGTCTTATTCTGTGAAATCACAATGCTGAGAGCTTAGATATTTAGCATGTAGTATGAAGTTGTGAACCTCTGCAAAAGTGATATTAATCATGTCCGTGGGGTCAATATTGGCCGGCCTTGGGGTCTTATGATATTACAAAATGTACCAAGAAATAGAGACAAAGTAAATGTTGCAATTAATAATGAATTCTTATAAATACATAAAACCAAAGTTTAAACAGGGCACAGTATCATGGAAGGCCATTAAACCAGAAAAGTGAGACAATTATTATTTAAGGGTTCCTAGAAAGATCAAGAATGGAAGGGAGGGGTGTTCACAATAGAAGTAGGAAGTAAAGGGCTTTCATTTCATCACAATCAGTGAGGACAATATATTACTCACCATGGTATTAAAGCATTAGTATGCATAAGTATGCAAATTTTGCTATGTTATAGGGACATAAGTTTCCTATGGCCATTTATTAGTTTATACATTTTTTATCTAAGAAATCATCAATTGAATAAGGAAAATTTCAAATCAAGTATATAACCTAAGTGCAAAAGGCAGATTTATGAAAGTGGGATAGGTACATACACATTTATGTTGAATGCCTACATGTATGATACTTATTCCTTGCTATGACATCTATATGAAACACATGCATTGTTTGAGGATCTAGAAATTCATATTAATAATGGTTATTGGGCAAATATTGGCACCACCCCAGGGGTCACTTACTTAATATAGACTTACATGTATGTAGGGAAACACATTTAAGTATTATTATTATGTGATATTACAATGCCCAACGTTTAGCTAAATACTTGACATGAAGCATTGGCTTATGGACCTATACATAACTGATATTAATCATGACCCTTAGTATTGGCCCAACCTGGGGATCACTTGATTTATATAGACTGATACAAAAAAAATGTAATAGGAAAACAAACATATTGAAACCATATGTGTGATACTAAAATACTAGTACCCTGCCCCCGAAGGGGGAGATGGGGTCACTTTGAAGACTTATTATGTGAACTTACAATGTCCTTAAAACTTAATACTCTTAACACCCATGACCTAGAATGATTTAATTACTTTAAGAATATTGGTAATTAAACTCTGATATTTTATTAATTATTTAACCCACTTAATTGGTAACTTAACACCTGAAATAATGACTCAACTTTCTAAATGCTAATGGTTTTAATAACTTGCCAGACTTTACACTTCTGGCAGATTGATTTAACTTTTGATAAATAACCTTAAATCAACTAACATGTTATTCCAAATTTGAAGCAGTTTGTGTTTATTATGTACATGTATACTAAGCATGGTAAAGTTGATAAATCACTGAAATTTAAATCTGAAATTTAAATATGGTATTAATATATATGTACTTAAAACATAGCAATATTCTATTTCAAATATATTGAACTGAATAAGAAAATAGGTGCGAGCACTCTGTATTGCTTTACATTATCGTGTAGCTTGACATGTATGTACAGGTTTGGTCATGGTTTAAGTATTAACTATCAAAGTTTATCAAATATCTTAAGGACACTTAATGATTACAGGGAAGTAATATCTACACACATGTACATGTATTAACCACTTTATCCCTGCTTGGATTTCTGTAGGTCTTTATATTGAATAAGGTGTGGAAGTTATTTTCTATGATGTGTTACTGTACAGGAAGTAATATTGGATTAATAACTGTATTGTGGAAGTTATATAACAATTCTTTTTACCTCCTACTAAATATTTCAGTTTCAGATTTAACCACAAGTTTGTTTGTTAAGTTAGTTAGTAATTATAATCATTATTGCTAAACACTCTTCAAAATAAAGAGCTTAAAGTTAAAATGAAGTAGCACGAGTTGATTATATTAAAGAGATGACTTATAGAAAATGGCTTTGTCATTAGAGAATATGTGCAGCCTTCTTCTCTCTGGTGGTAAGTTTGTAAATTGTTAAGTGGCAAGCCAGTTTTTTGAGAATATTGAGAATTTGATTATACAATAAATGTAATATAGAAGATTGTTTTGAAGGTGGAGGCTCAAAAGGAGGCACTAGACCGGCACATTGCAAGGGGAAACAACAAACTAAACATAGAAACATGAATTTTAATGAAAGGAAGAGAGTACCTCTAGGTGCAGCTAACATCAATGTGTGCATAATAAAAGGAGACCTTACTATTGAAAAGGTAATATATTTTACATCTACATCATACTGCTTCAAAATCGTTTACCATTATACTAAGCTGGCACATTGTCAAAAAAACAAATGTGTTAAGTGCAAATTTATAGGTATAAGATAAAAAGTAAGTTATAAGAAAATTACAAGACTAAGATAAAAGTGAAAATGACTTAATTAAAACTGGTAGAAAGGATGCAGCTGCCCAGTATAAAAGAGATCTAAACTGGGACTAAATTGTAAGGACATCAGGGTAGGCCATTGACTAAAAAATATTGTTTTAATATGTTTGTCATAATTTTCCAATTTTTTTTGTTGAAATTTCTATACAGTGGCAGTTGAAATGATGTGCCTATGACCAACAATGAGAGCCCGACTAAATTCAAGAGTTTGTCTAACTTAAACAGCTAGTTATTTACTTTCCTGAACTTGTTAAAACTATTACAATGTACTGCTTTATTTCCACTAACACTTGAATGTCAAGTTGTTTATTGAAACACAAGTTGTTCTTAGTTACATGGGTTTTTCTTTGAAAACATGGATTGGATTTTATCATAAATTTAAATATTAAATGAAATGATTTGTATTCACTGTTACAGTTATACCTGTTATGATGACCATCTGAAAAAAAACCAGTAAAATTTAAATGTACAGTATAGATAAAAATCTGTATAGGAAACTAAGTTTCCTGCTATTTAAATCACCAACAATATTTTATTTGTTACAGTACAAAATTAACTTCAAGTTTTCACCCCAATAATGGTCATTTTAGACAGTGTCAACTGTGTATTATAGACTGTATTTACCTGTTTTTGTTAAGTGATCTCATTTTTGGTTTCCCATGAAAATGAGTCATATTTTAAACAAGACAAAATAGTTGTATATTGATTCCTATGACACAACATTATTCTGTTTCTAGTATCTATATAATTGAGCCACATCATGACAAAACCAACGTAATGCGTTTGCGACCAGCATGGATCCAGACCAGCCTGCGCATCAGCGCAGTCTGATCAGGATCCATGCTGTTTGCTTACAAACCCTATTACAAGTAGAGATACTGATAGCGAACAGCATGGATCCTGATCAGTCTGCGCATCTGGATCCATGCTGGTCACAAAGGCACTATGTTGGCTTTGTCATGACGCAGCTCATATAATTATACAGATAGTTAAGGTATGTCCATTCTAATGGGTACTATAAGGAGCTAAAAATGACAACATAGGTCATTTATATGCCTTAAAGGACACCTACATAAAAAGAAATAAACAAAATTTACTGTAAGCTTCAAAGACTTTTCTGAATAAAAGCTTGGATATTAAAACCTGGGCTCTGAATAATCTATGATATACCAAATAAGTAAATGAATTTAGCAATAATTTGGCAATAAATACCCAAAGTAACTATATACTTAAAATTAATTATATACATGTACCTTTAATAATTATATACATGTATTTAAGATTAAAAACTTTATTTTCAAAAAGGGATGTAAATGATACATAAATAATGTTAAAAGAAAAAAAGAAAAAGAAAAAATTGAGAACCTCCTGGGTTTGAATTGACAACTCTCAGTTTCAATGCAGTTGACAGTATTTGTAGATTTGTAGCCTGTTTTAGTACTCTTCAAAGTGGAGATAATGCATAAGGATGGTCATACCTTAAATAATATTTTGTTGCTCATCATTTTTATTTAACAGAGTGATGTAATAGTATGCACAGCCAGCAAAAATCTGGACCTGAGTCGAGGGAGGGCGTCCAAGGCACTGTTGGAGAAGGCTGGTTCCATGATGAAAGATGACTGTGAGCAGCAGTACCCTGACGGTATAGAATATGATGAGATAGCTGTGGTAAATGCTGGAAATCTACCTTGTAAAAAAGTATACTTTGTTGCACTTCCTGTTTGGGGAACAGGACATGATGAGCAGAAGGTAGGCAATATCATATGTATCTGATGTATACTCTTATATATAAATTATTTCAGTGTTTTCACAGTAATTTATGTTAGTTTAAGATGCTTTGGTAGTTTAGCGCGGAGGAAGGTAGTCTAGTACTGGTGTAACTCTCCAGGAACGATGGTTAGGAAACTACCCACCTATATGACTGAAATACTGTTGGGAAAAGGCGTAAAATGAAACAAACAAAAATGTGGGTTTATTGATTATAATGCTGTCCTTCTATCCATCTGTCTGCTAATCTTGTTTTTGGCACAGATGAGGCCCCAAGCATAGTTGTGCATACTCTCTTGATATTGTGCTTGATTTTTTTTAGGTTAATGTTAAAACGTTAATTCGTGAATTGCTAAAAAAAAGAAAAAAAAGTTAAAATATACTTTCTGGATAAAAGTTTTGACAACTCGAATTCTACAGTTCTCTCCAGCAATCAATGTTTATGATGATAATCTTCTTGTCCTATATTTCAGGGATTGGAGACTTTATTAAAGAAATGTATAAAGTGTGCTAGTGACAACAATTGTGAGTCAATAGCATTCCCTGCCCTTGGGACCGGACTTTTAAAGTACCCAGCAGACAAAGTGGCTCATTGGACATTGCAGTATGTTGAGGACTTCAGCAATAGTACACCTAATACATCTCTAAAATATGTCAACATTATAGTCTTTTATCAGGATAATGCCTCCTTTAATGTAAGTTAAATATCAGGATAATGCCTCCTTTAATGTAAGTTGAATATCAGGATAATGCCTCCTTTAATGTAAGTTAAATATCAGGATAATGCCTCCTTTAATGTAAGTTGAATATCAGGATAATGCCTCCTTTAATGTATGTTAAATATCAGGATAATGCCTCCTTTAATGTATGTTAAATATCAGAATAATGCCTCCTGTAATGTAAGTTAAATATCAGGATAATGCCTCCTTTAATGTAAGTTGAATATCAGGATAATGCCTCCTTTAATGTAAGTTAAATATCAGGATAATGCCTCCTTTAATGTAAGTTGAATATCAGGATAATGCCTCCTTTAATGTAAGTGAAATATCAGGATAATGCCTCCTTTAATGTATGTTAAATATCAGGATAATGCCTCCTTTAATGTAAGTTAAATATCAGGATAATGCCTCCTTTAATGTAAGTTAAATATCAGGATAATGCCTCCTTTAATGTATGTTAAATATCAGGATAATGCCTCCTTTAATGTAAGTTAAATATCAGGATAATGCCTCCTTTAATGTAAGTTAAATGTCAGGATAATGCCTCCTTTAATGTAAGTTAAATATCAGGATAATGCCTCCTTTAATTTAAGTTGAATATCAGGATAATGCCTCCTGTAATGTATGTTGAATATCAGGATAATGCCTCCTTTAATGTAAGTTAAATGTCAGGATAATGCCTCCTGTAATGTAAGTTAAATATCAGGATAATGCCTTCTGTAATGTAAGTTGAATATCAGGATAATGCCTCCTTTAATGTAAGTTAAATATCAGGATAATGCCTCCTGTAATGTAAGTTAAATATCAGGATAATGCCTCCTGTAATGTAAGTTAAATGTCAGGATAATGCCTCCTTTAATTTATGTTAGATATCAGGATAATGCCTCCTTTAATGTAAGTTAAATGTCAGGATAATTCCTCCTTTAATGTATGTTGAATATCAGGATAATGCCTCCTGTAATGTAAGTTAAATGTCAGGATAATGCCTCCTGTAATGTAAGTTGAATATCAGGATAATGCCTCCTTTAATGTATGTTGAATATCAGGATAATGCCTCCTTTAATGTATGTTGAATATCAGGATAATGCCTCCTGTAATGTATGTTGAATATCAGGATAATGCCTCCTGTAATGTATGTTGAATATCAGGATAATGCCTCCTTTAATGTATGTTAAATATCAGGATAATGCCTCCTGTAATGTATGTTGAATATCAGGATAATGACTCCTGTAATGTAAGTTAAATATCAGGATAATGCCTCCTTTAATGTAAGTTAAATTCAGGATAATGCCTCCTTAATTTAAGTTAATATCAGGATAATGCCTCCTTTAATGTAAGTTAAATGTCAGGATAATGCCTCCTTTAATGTATGTTAAATATCAGGATAATGCCTCCTTTAATGTAAGTTAAATATCAGGATAATGCCTCCTTTAATGTAAGTTAAAATATCAGGATAATGCCTCCTTTAATGTATGTTAAATATCAGGATAATGCCTCCTTTAATGTAATGTTGAATATCAGGATAATGCCTCAATTGATGTTAGTTAAACATCAGGATAATGCCTCCTTTAATGTAAGTTGAATATCAGGATAATGCCTCCTTTAATGTATGTTAAATATCAGGATAATGCCTCCTTTAATGTAAGTTAAATGTCAGGATAATGCCTCCTTTAATGTAAGTTAAATATCCGGATAATGCCTCCTTTAATGTAAGTTAAATATCAGGATAATGCCTCCTTTAATGTAAGCCCTTTACTTGCTGAATTTGTGTAAAGCATGTAACTCCCTCCCGCTTTGAACTTGGAACAGTCCATTTTAAATATAAATGGATTTTACTATCAAGATACAAAAATTGAGCTAAGATAATTATTTGCCAAAAGGAGCTTTTTCAGTTATGTTTGGTTCCAGTTATAAGTCGCTTGTCCTGCGAATTACTATCCGAATGTGAATTTCACACAAATCAAACATGTTTCAAAAACCCACAAAACCGTGGGTAATGCACTTTGTATTGTCATTTGAAAGAAAATTACGCCATTGTGATACCCTAAGTTTTGTTACTGAGATTTAAGAAAACGTTTTGTTCCAACCGTTAATTTACATTAATAAGGACTTACGAGGGGTCAGTCAGTCGGCATTCGTGGGGGTATTACTAACAAAGTCATAGTGATTTCTCCATCCCCCACCCGACTTATTGGTGGTGAGATATCATCTCAGTTATAGCAGGTTAGCAGGGTTTGGTTGTTTGTTTGTTGCGTTTTTGACGTGTGTATGATCCATATAGTTTTTTTCATAGTGACAAGGCTATCAAATTTATATCTATATATCTACCTCATTGTAAGTTGGGTTGTCTTTATATATAATGTATATATTTATTTATTTATCTATTTGTATAATTGTTAAAATTCTATATCATTTATGTAGAAAAAAAATGTCACAAATTTATTTTGTTTAATATATCTATAGCTACATTGTAGGTCTAGTCAGGACACAAAATATGCATTACATGTATTATTAAATCATATGGTACTTAAAGTCATCTTATATTTCTGCATGTTAAATTTTTTTTTTCTATATTTTCTCTTTAAATAATAAGTAAACACCAGTTTGAATAACCAAACTAATGTAAGAAGAAAATATGTAAATTTTCCTATTAAAGAAAATATATGTTGCTTACATTTTAGGCTTTTGAGCAGGAGGCTAGGTCACGGTCCTCAAAAAGCAGTCAAGGCGGGGCTTCAGGCGGAGTTAAAGCTAAGAACGCCATTGGAATGAGATCTATTGTATCTAGGCAAAGTAAGTTTTAACATGTATTGATATTTTTTCTGTTTAATATTCAAGTATGAAATCTGTGTACTAGTTGCACCTGTAATGGTGGAACTATGATATCAGCATTCAACCAAACCTGTCTATATCTTACATCTATCAGTCCAGGTTTTGTACTATTTGGTGCTCAATTTAAGTATATCAGTTTTACAATTTCTAAAATTTTAACTATTTCAAATACACATTCTACAGTTAAAGGGAGACAACTGTTAGAAAATGGTACCAGAATCAGTTTCTTTTAAATATTAACTTTTTATACATTTTTGTGAAACATTTTACTGGGTTAGGATTTGAAATAGCAATAAAAATTCCAGGCTTTATTTAGATGTTTAATAATTAAGTTTAAACCCTTTCAATGTAGGTAAATATAGACCAATGACAAAAGCACTTTGAAGCCTTTTGTGGACAAACCTCAAAATTACCATGAATAGTTAGTTTATTTCTTGTTCATGTCTTACTATTTAATATGCAATGTTTGTTTGTAATTTCAGTGTTTTCAAAAGGTTATATTTTATTGTTTATTAAGCTAATAAGCACCTACATGCTATACATTGAACATTTCACCATTTACTTGTTATCATATTAATATACATATATAGACAATTTATCTACCTGAAAGGTAGAACGATATATAACATTGCCAAAACAAGTCATGAAAGCACTCCTGATTTGCTACACTTCTTACATATATTTTGTATGAAAATCATCCTTTTTTGAAAATTTTGATGTTGATCATTTTGCTTAGAATTGAAAATTGCTGGTTAACTTTTTAGAAAACTCCATATGCGGGGAGATTATGCAAAATATGTGGGGTGCCTAGCATTCATGTATAATGATGAACATCATGCATAGGTTTAATGATAGTATTTTTTAATTAGAATAAGACAGTAATAAAAACATTTCTCATTGCTTAATTTTTGGCCGGGTTGCACAGGTGCAAACCGGGGTTATAGTATGGTGAATGTCAGGCGGATGGCGGGTAGGCGGGGAAAAACTTTTAGTAACAGTTTTCTCAGCAACTACTTGAGATTTACTCACAGCCTCTTGATATTTGGCATACAGCATTGACATGTGGTCCCATACCGTGTGATTCGATTACAGGTCTCTCGCTCATCCACTTTCTGTTTATCGACTTAGTTAAATTTTCGACATTAATGGTCAATGGTTGGAAATTTTCGTAACAGTTTTCTCAGCGACTACTAATCACAGCCTCTTGATATTTGGCATACAGCATTGACACATGGTCCCATACTGTGGGATTCAATTTCAGGTCTGTCGCTCATCCACTTTCTGTTTATAGGCTTAGTTAAATTTTCGACATTAATGGTCAATGGTAGGAAATTTCGTAACAGTTTTCTCAGCAACTTCTTATCACAGCCTCTTAATATTTTGCATACAGCATTGACACGTGGTCCTATACAGTGGGATTCGATTTCAGGTCTGTTGTTCATCCACTTCCTGTTTACCGACTTGGTTAATGTTCGACATTAATGGTCAGTGGTAATTTTTTTTTGTAACATCACAGCATCATGATATGTGGTACACAAATGCAACCCGGCCTTTTCTGTCTTTGACCCATTTTTAGTTTGATTATTTTAAGAATAGCAAGAGCTATTGTACTCATCCTGGAGTTGGTATCTCCAAATCTACTTGAGGGTTGAAGCTTCATACACTTTCTCCCTATGATTATCTAACATGATTGGCACAGGTCATTTAAATCTTGAGTTAACTTTTTACAGAGTTATACCCTTTTTATACGCCCGTTTGAAAAACGGGACGTATTATGGGAACGCCCCTGGCGGGCGGGCGGTCGGGCGGGCGGGCGGGCGGCGTCCAATTTTGTCCGGAGCATATCTCCTACATGTATGGAGGGATTTTAATGAAACTTCATATAAATGGTTACCACTATGAGGAGCAGTGTCGCGCACATGAACCAGGTCTCTAGGTCAAAGGTCAAGGTCACAACTTAGAGCTCATTGAAAAATGCTTGTCCGGAGCAAAAACTTCCACATGTATAGAGGGATTTCAATATTACTTGGCACAAATGTTCACCATTGTGAGGCGGAGTGTCGCGTGCAAGATTCAGGTCCTTGCGGCCAAGGTCAAGGTCACACATAGAGGTCAAAGTTCAGATAAAAATATGAAGATGTGTATATGGACCATTTAGTCATCATTTATTGAGGGATTGTAACACAAATGGTCATTATCAAGACTATGGCTGTGATACATATAATTTAGGTCAATATATACAAGGTCAAGGTCACTAAAGATGATGAAATATCCAGATTTTGTAAATAGAATTTAATCAAAGGGAGACAACAAAGTTATTACTTTGTTCATAAATGACTTACACAATTACTCCCCTTGATCTATTTTCACTTTCAATTCTAAAAATAGAATTTAATCAAAGGGCATGAAATAATCCTCTTTCTTGGACTTGAGTATGTTCTAAAGAATGTAACATTTATTTACACATGTTTCATTCATTGGTCAAGATTCTTAACTGTGATAACTATGGTGTTCTGTAGACTTGGTATTTGTTCATAAAGATCATACAGTAATTACCTTATCAAATGTAAATACTTTCTCATAGAAATTTAATTATATTTTAATTTTCAAGTAAATATCAGTTCAGCTCATTCTAAGATTAAGAATTGTAATGAATTGTATTTCCCTGGAATAAAATCTAAAATCAGAATTTTTTAGTTATTTAATTACATGTACTTTTTATACGCCCGTTTAAAAAAAGATAAAAATATGAAGATGTGTATAGGGAGGATTTAATCATCATTTATTGAGGGATTGTAACACAAATGGTCATTATAATGACTACGGCTGTGACACATGTACTTTAGGTCAATATATGCAAGGTCAAGGTCACTAAAGATGGTGAAATATCCAGATTTTGTCTGGAGCATATCTCCTACATGTATGGAAGAATTTTTATAATACTTTATGGAAATGTTCACCACCATGATATGTATTGCTCCATGCATGATCCAGGTCTCCAGGTCAAAGGTCAAGGTCACACTTAGAGCTCATTGAAAAACGCTTGTCCGGAGCAAAACTTCTACATTCATAGGGGGTTTTCAATATAACTTGGCACAAATGTTCACCATTGTGAGGCTGAGTGTCGCATGCAAAATTCAGTTCCCTGCGACCAAAGTCAAGGTTACACATAGAGGTCAAAGTTCAGATAAAAATTTGAAGATGGTTATAGGGACCATTTAGTCATCATTTATTGATGGATTGTAGCACAAATGGTAACTATCATGACTACAGGTGTTACACATTTAATTTAGGTTAATATTTGCAAGGTCAAGGTCACTGGAGATGATTAAATATCCAGATGTTGTCCGGAGCATATTTTCTACATGCATGGAGGAATTTTAATGTTACTTTTATAGAATTGTTCACCACCATGAGACGTAGTGCCCTGCACATAAACCAAGTCTCTAGGTCAAAGGTGAAGGTCACAGTTAGAGCTCATAGAAAAACACTTGTCTGGAGCAAAACTTCTACATGCATAGAGGGATTTCAATATAATTTGGCACAAATGTTCATCATTGTGAGGCTGAGTGCCGTGCATAAAATTCAGGTCCCTGCGACCAAGGTCAAGGTCACACATTCTGTGCATATCTTCCCTATTGATTTGTTTTAAGGTTCATTTAACAACACAGTGCCAAGAATAAAAACTTGCTTGCTAGATAACACTTATCCATAATGCCCCCATCTCCATCTAAAGCTTTTTAGTAAACGGGCGTATTTTGTGACTATGGCACCCTTGTTCATACTGTCAAGCACTGAGATTATTTGAGCATTCTGTCTTATTGACAGCCCTTGTTATCGATCTGCAATAACACAGTGTTTATATTCAGTACTGTATATACACAATATTTAACATCTGTACCATACTTAAGATTTTACCTTTCCTGAATACCTTCCTCTGAAACGTTTATTATGTATGACACTTTTCTGTTAGTAAAATACTTTTTAGCTAAATGATATTCTACTAAGCATAATGAATCAAGTGGAACAAATAATCAACACTGGATAAGTTTTAAGGTTAATTTATTGATGATAATTGATAATCCAACATTATTTCATGTACATCAATTTTATGTGACTATTTTTATCAAAATTAAGTTTTATTTCATGACTTTGTGCATTGATAAAATTGTATATTGTTAACCTTTGAGTGAGTTTATAGCAGATTTTATTTTATGACGCTTTTCACCTTTTGCTATATAAGCTATATAGAGCTCAGAAGCTGCTAAATATTATTTCTCTGTTCATAATACTGCAAGATTGTAACATCAATTTTCATTGGATAATCATGACATGTATATAAACTATGTTCATGTATATGACTGCTGTCAATTCATGAAGTAATTTCATTTTTCTGACAAAAAAGGAGTTTCTGTATTATAAGTTCATTATAAAGTTTATTGATATGTTAAATGACCATATATAAATGGTTATTTGCAATATAACCCTCACCTAGAAGTTCTGGTTTATATAATTATGCAAACAACTGTTTCTGTAGGGTCACATAACTTGTCAAAAATCTTTATAACTAATATTGTATAGAATATTTTGTAAGCCTTGATTTACTTTTACTTAAGAATCAGATGTAATATTAATGAAGAAACTTACTTGTATGTCATTCATTTAGAACTGAGATATAATGTATAGCATATATGCCTTAATGTACCGGATTGTCCCGGAAATAAGTTATCTGTCCGGGAGGTGATTTATGTCCCGGTAAAAATAAAAATCTAAAATAATCTGCTTAGCAGCCAGAAATTTTTTACTATACAGTATAGTATGTACTGAATTTGGAATGATTTGAACGATGAACATACATATTAATTAAACAGTAGTATCAGTTTTATATATTCACAAGAATTTTTTTATTTTTTGCATATTTCAGTGTCTAATGGTGGAGGGGACGGGAGGGATTCAATAGGAAATATCAATGTCAGTATTAAAGTAGGAGAACTAACCAGTTTCCAGGTACAGTTACATTCTCTTATCAAACTTAGCATTAAAGTTCAGTCTAAATATGAGCCGCGTCACGACAAAACCAACATAATGGGTTTGCGACCAGCATGGATCCAGACCAGCCTGCACATCCGCGCAGTCTGATCAGGATCCATGCTGTTCGCTTACAAAACCTATAGCAAGTAGAGAAACTGTTAGCGAACAGCATGGATCCTGATCAGACTGCACTGATGGGCAGGCTGGTCTGGATCCATGCTGGTCGCAAACCCATTATGTTGGGTTTGTTGTGACACGGCTCATATTGTTGTCTGTAACAGTAATTTATAGACATTTGTATGCTTTGTTAATATGTTGTGTATTGTATTTTTGCACATGATCTGGAGGCCATAAACAAATAAACAACGTCATTGACATTTGTATAATTCACTGGTAGCTTAAAAATATTATATCAGTTACTATTAAATTGAACAAAATTACTTCTCAGCTAACAATTTCAAAGTCTTTGCCACTAATATAGGTTATGACACACCCATGCAGTTTTATGGAGCTTTTTACTCTCGGCTTGCAAACTTCAAAATTTTCATTTTGATAACCCTGAAATTGATAATAGAGTGAAGGAAAGTTGAATAAGTCCATGTCGGATATTCAGCAGAACAAGGGTTTATAAATTTCTCTAGTAACAATGCTGGCGGTTAATTCCAGTGTGCAATAAATAACTTTAAGCTAAGACATGTCCAGGTTATGAAGGTCACCAGCAATATAGTTCAGATATATTGCAGTTGTTTACAATTATTATTAGTCTTCAAGAAATTGTGACAGTAAGAAGCATATTTGTTTATTTCAATCATACAAAATCCTTTTAGTTGTGGAGATATGAACCTTAGGTTGAGCAAAGTTATATAAGTTTGTAAAGTAAATGTTTAAAATGTTATATTTATTTGTATAATTTTATGTTGAATTGCTTTCTTTATAACATACAGGCTGATGTTATTATAAACAACACACAGGAAGATTTACAGCTAGATAGTGGGGCACTATCTAATGCAATACTTGATGCTGCAGGCCCTGGTCTCCAGGTCAGTTTTAACATTTTGTTTTATTGCAATTGACATTACGCCGCCTGTCAATCAAGCTGGTAGGGGTCACAGAGATAAGCCAATCAGCCATCGTTATCAGTTCCATGCTAAGATGCCTGCGAAGTGCACCATTTTCCTTAGACAAGCTACTTGTCTAAGGAAAATGGTGCAGAAGTAATTTAAATTGAAATTATTTTAATTTTCTGTCAATTTAAAGCTTTTTTATTGATAAATTAATTAAGTTACCAAATATACTGATGTATTGACAGATCGAGTACATGTATACAAAAAGTCAATAATTTCCTACATATGGAAATAATAAGTACGAAATATTTATCCTGGCTATAATACAATGCATTAAAAAATGAAATGGTTTAAACAAATCCACTTTTTTATTCCATTCTATCTATTAATAATCACATTACATATTACCAGGTCCTAGAACATCCAGAAGATATGACATTTTTTTCGTTTATAACACATAGCGTCAGTAAAACGCAGCCGTAAAAATGCAAATATAATGAGTAAATACAACCAAAAAGTGGGTGAAATTATTTTACCTGAATATTTCTATTCAAGTTCAATAAATGAAAATTAAATATTCAAATAGATCTGCTTAATACGAAACTTATACCAATAACATCATGTCTGATGTATTTTAAAGAGAATAACGTTGTATTTTGTCGTGAATCATATTAAATATATGTTAACAATACAGAATCACATATCATAAAAAGTAAGCAAGGGCATGCAATTTTCTGAATCAATTTTAACAATTCATGAACAAATTAATGTATTATCTAAACCGAATTTCACACATAAAACCCGGAAAATGATTTTAAATTTATTTGTGTCACTAATATAACTTTACTGTTTTGTTACTTCAGTTTCAAAATAAAACGATCATAACATAATCATATACTTTTTTTACATATAATCTCTATTTGAATTTGTAAGATATAGTGATATTTTGTCAGTTTTAAATTTTCATTGAAAGACAAGAAATGACACGATCTTCGTAAAACGTTTCATGTGTTATTAATACATGAATGCATATATTTTTCCCCTCTTTTTAAATACCATAATACATTTATAAATTGAATAATTGATCTACTATTCAATAAAATATTAAAAGCATCAAAATTTTATATATACACACTTTATATAAGGTAAATTCATTGGTAACATTAGTGGCATAACAGTTTTGCGAATACATTGGTACGTATTTTGTCTAAGGTTCTTACTGACCGGGTCACGTGAATCAGAGGGCGGAGCGATCCCTTCCTTGGCGTAATGTCAATTATAGAGACCATGACACTGAAATCTAACTTTAAAAAAACAAACGAAGTCTGACTGAACTATATATATAGTCAGCTGCTGAACTTCATAGTAATATATAGGGAGAACAATATAAGTGTAACATGTATATCTCATACTAGTACATTATTTAGTAATCTACCTGCAAGTGCTACACTTTGATCAATATCATTATACAAACTTTTTACAGTAATTCCAGAAAATATGCAACATGCAAAGTATTTGTTTTATGCATTATGCAATGTATTTAAAAATTTCATTTTGCCAATAGCATTCCAGTTTTTACTGGAGTATTAAAAATGTAAAGCAGGCAAATTATGTAAACTAATAAGAATATTTTAATTTGCCTGCATAAGTTTTGTTGTCGTCTCTTCTTGAAGTAAAACACATACTTTGTATGTATCAGAAATATGACTGTTTCAGCTTTAACTTCAGAGTAGTACAAATTTATTACACAAAATTTGTGTGGTAATGAATATAGAAATACAAACTTTATTTGGAAATAAAGATATCTTTGACATTTCTTTATGCAAATAAGTTAGTAAATGAGCTGTGCCATAACAAAACCAACATAGTGCATTTGCGACCAGCATGGATGGATCCATGCTGTTCGCTTATAAACCCTATTACAAGTAGAGAAACTGATAGCGAACAGCATGGATCCTGATCAGACTGTGCAGGCTGGTCTGGATCCATGCTGGTCGCAAATCCATTATGTTGGTTTTGTCATGGCGCAGCTCAAATGCTTCTTTCTATATATTTAGGAAGAATGTGATGAGTGCTACCCACATGGTATACAAGGCGGGGAAATAGCTAGCACAGGAGGTTACAGTCTCAAAGCTAGCAGAGTCTATCATGGAACTTTACCTACCTGGAATAATAACAAATCTGCTAGTGCTAAAAAGGTATATCAATATTATAATGTTATGTAATAGATTATTAGTCACCTACTGGTTTAACTGGAGAGAATTTAGGTTTACCCTTTGTCAGCCTGTCTGTCTGTCTGTCCATCCACAAAAATGGATCCCATGATAATGCAAAAGTACTGCAAATATTTTTATGAAGCTTGAAATATATGTAGATCATATGATGGCAGTCAGTCTGGAGATTATGTATATTTCTTTTTTGCTTCCTATGTTGAAAAATTTTGTTGCTATGACAATAAATAAACTTAAATTACAGCAAATATAACACAAAAACTGGATCGCGTGATAATGCAAAAAATACTGACAATATTTATATGAAGCTTGAAGTATAGGTAAATGGCAGTGTGGAGATAATGCATAGTTTTCTTCTTGTCTTGAAAATAATGGTTGCTATGGCAGCAAATAGACAGAAAATATAGAAAAAATAACAATATTTGTGATAACTCAAAAAGTTTATAAAACTAGAAAACTTAGAATTTCATGAAAAAAATGTTGTTTTTATCAATATCTAATTTGTATATGTTTGTATGCAATATTTTAAGACTTTCAACAATACTGTGATGTAGTAATGATGTATTATTATTTGTGCGTATATATCTTCTTTATCATTTTAGCCACTGTGTAGATTTATATGCAACTGTCTAAAGCAAGCGGAGAGGGATCAGTTTCAAACATTGGCATTCCCGACACTGGGGACAGGTTCCCCCTCGTACCCGGCCAGAATCAGTGCTCAAACTATGTTTGAATGTATCAAAAAACACCAGAACACATGTTCTAATACATGCATTTCTGATATTATTATCGTTGTGTATAACAAGGGAGACAACTGGAAGAAAATTAGGGCTGTAAGTATTGAAATCTGAAGTGGTAAATTTTTATGATACGTTATATTTTATATACAAATATTGTTTTAGTCAAGTATTATATCTAATTAATTATCATTTACAATCAATCATTTATTAACCTGTTTTAATTTCCTTTTTTAGAGATTAATAATTGTTTTATTGCATTAATGGTAAGGTGAGAGTTCACCAGTCAAAATAATTCTTAATTTGAATTACAGGCTTATGAACAAGAATTGAGTAAAGCTTTGGATCATGATTCAGATGGTAAGGTTAACATTTATAAAGATAAAAAAAAATTATTTGAATATAGTTGTTAATAAATCTGAAATTCTTGTGAAATTAAAACCAGAAGTGAAGTACTGGAAGATTTATTCATAGAAGATTTTCTATTATTAGTAACTTAAGTATGTAAGAATTATTTCATTTATAATAAGTTATATATCAGCAAGTTATATTGTTTCATTTATAATAAGTTATATATCAGCAAGTTATATTGTTTCATTTATAATAAGCTATATATCAGCAAGTTGTATTGTTTCATTTATAATAAGTTATATATCAGCAAGCTATATTGTTTCATTTATAATAAGTTATATATCAGCAAGCTATATTGTTTCATTTATGATAAGTTATATATCAGCAAGCTATATTGTTTCATTTATAATAAGTTATATATCAGCAAGTTATATTGTTTCATTTATAATAAGTTATATATCAGCAAGTTATATTGTTTCAGTTATAATAAGTTATATATCAGCAAGCTATATTGTTTCATTTATAATAGGTTATATATCAGCAAGCTATATTGTTTCATTTATGATAAGTTATATATCAGCAAGTTATATTGTTTCATTTATGATAAGTTATATCAGCAAGCTATATTGTTTCATTATTTAAGATGAAGAGGATGAGGAATCTAACAATAAAGCCATGTACAGACTGCTAGAGATGGCAGCGAAGAACTCCCTTGAACGTACTGTTGCCCCGCCTAAAGGAACGAAAGACTGGTTCAAACACCAATACAAGACTAACCCAAGGTCACCAGGCTACTGGACAGAGTTCACTGACAATAAAACATTGAAAGATTGGAGGTTAGATTGTGATGATGTTAGACCTAAACGTATACTAGTTGATCAACAGACTTTTGACGCTGTAAAAAAAGTTGCCTTGGAAACATGGCAGAAGCAACATGTAGGTCAAGGTCGCGATGCTAAGGGTCTTGATAGTCTGAACTATTCTAATATAAGAATAACAAAGGTAGAAAGGATAGAAAACTGTGAACTTTTTGAGAAGTATGCCCTAAAAAGACAGGATTTGTTCCACCAAGCTTCAAAACAAGGAGAATTTACAAGATTAGACAAAGTGAAGGGTTCAAGTGGGAAAATAATGACCACCAGTAGTATACCAAAGGATTCTGCTCTAAGTAGAGATATACATCTAGAGATCAATGAACATTATATGTTTCATGGAACATTGGAATCTGTCGTAGATACAATTATTAAACAAGGACTGGACTGTAGGCTGGGTGGAGCATCAGCCATGTTTGGACAAGGGGTATACGCAGCTGAAAGTTCAACAAAGTCAGACCAATATGCAGGTAACTTGCCTATAACTTCATGATAATCTGCTTTAAAATAAAACAAAGTTTAAGTCTGATATATGTAATACAATTATGGTCTGTGATGGATGTATTATAGAAATTTATGATACCGGCATGTTAATATCTCAAGTATATAGCCCTAGCAAACCTGTGTACATGTAGATTGATCAAAATCTATTCTGTTGGCTTCTAAGATTTACTATATTAAAGTATTTCACTTAAATTAACAATAGAAATTTCTATGTGAAATAATTTATTATTTGTCTTTTTTAACATCTTAATTTACCAAGAAAACAAGTTATTTGACATTAACACCAGAAATGACGTGCATATGCCACCAGTATAGAGTATGGCCAGTGCACATGACGGTCCACTAGAATGATACATATGATATGGTTACTGCTTAATTTACGTATTTTTTTTATCAAATTCCCTCAAATTAAAAAATAAAACTTTCAGCACTTTCTATTGTTTCATTTACAGATCCGAAAACAAACAGAACAAGCGGTGAGAAGAAAATGTTTCTAATCAGGATGTGCCTTGGCAAAATGTATGTTGTAAATCAGCCCAAAGCTTTTGCACGTGCTCCCTGTATGCAGTGCTACATGGACAAGTGCTCGTGCACTGATAACAGTTTCTTTGATTCTGTGGTAGGGGATGGAGGCTGGAACTTCCGGGAGTTTGTCGTTTATGATAGAACGCAGGTGTATCCAGAGTATCTCATCAGCTATGTTCGGGTTTAATATAATTGCAACAGTTTAAAGTTTTCTGTTTATTACATGTATTTTGACCTTTGTTTTACAGACAGAAATTCATTGTATACTCGCATAAAACAAAAATAAAAAACTAGGTTTAAGGAAAAATTGCGAATTAGGGTAAATCTTGAAGTATAAATTGTTTTATTGTATATTTCAATTAAGTGACTTTATGCCAATTCAAATGTAAATGGTGAGTGTCCAAGTAAAAGTCAAAATAACATTTACATTACATTTTGCCATGATTGTTTTCAATTTTATTTTCCGCTTTACATGAGTAAATAATAAAACATATGAGTCAATGGAATTTCTATAAAGAGACGTCGGAGTTCAAGAGTGGTGCAGTATTTATAGTTCAGGCAGTTTGTTTCGTTTTTGTTTTTTTTTTGCCAGAATATGTTTGATCATGATCAACTCTTGGTCAATCACCATTTAGAAATATACAGCTAATTATCTCATCCTGACAGCAAAAAATAAGCATAATATTAATATGAGCCGCGTCACGCCAAAACCAACATAATGGGTTTGCAACCAGCATGGATCCAGACCAGCCTGCGCATCCGCGCAGTCTGATCAGGATCCATGCTGTTCGTTATCAGTTTCCCTACTTGTTATAGAGTTTGTAAGCGAACAGCATGGATCCTGATCAGACTGCGCTGATTCAAGGACAGTATTAATTTGTGTACTTAAATAAATTATTTTTTGGTTATTTTACAGGTAATATATATGTGTAGAAGTATCTTATAGTTTATAAGAGACAACCTGATTGAGTTTCTAGTTGTGAAAAATATCAATTACATGTATATCTCATTGATGAAATCTATGCTTACACAAGATGTCAAATAGTTATCAACATATGAAATATAAGATAATGGATGCTAGTTAAATCAATAAAGACAAGTTGTTGTATTATACTTTGTCTAAGGACACACAATTTATTTGATTTTTTGGAAGTCCATTTGTATTCCCATATTCTTAGGCTTGTAAATGCTGGCATATAACTTGATAAATTCTTTTTCTAGCCTAGATGTTAATATTTCATTGGGTTTTTAAGTTTTAACTGTTTCACACCTTTCATTGGGTTATTCTGTACCTGTTTTAATATTATATTTACGCATTTTAAATTTTTAACTGTCCAACATATCATTATGCTATCACTTGTTTACAGTTAAGTTTACTGTAAAATTTATATATGCATTATCACATAGAAATGAAATGCTACATGTATGTCTGCAAGGATAATGTACAATATTGCCTCGATTGATTCTAATGAAATTCAATTTTATCATACACTTTTATCTTTGAAATAAAGCCTTTTACACATACAACCATATACTTTGTTTTTTTTTATATCTTACTGAAAGGTACTTGGGATTTACTTCAGAATTACTCAGAAAATTTTTAGTTGCTTTCAAGTTGTGACCCGAGTGGTTAAGGTCGTTGACTTCAAACCACTTGCCCCTCCTGACTATTTTTTAGTTTGACAAATGTTTCAGTAAGCCATAGGAGTTATTCTGTGCCAATACAAATGAAATTAGAAATTGTATTGCTTTCAAAGTAATGAAAGCTTGCCAATGATTGGAACTTGTTTGAAAGGCCATGAGTAGGTGGCTGCCTTGTGTGAATGTTAGGTCCAAATGCATAGCATAATTTAGGAGCTGATTTTAATTAGATTGGCACACACTGTAGGGTGATCTACAGTCTGCCTACAGTGAACAGATTAAATCAGAAAGGCAAAAATCTCATATAAATAATAAATATATAAACTGCTCTAGTTTTAGTTACAATATATGCCACTAAACCTAAAGCATTACTTTCCAACTTCTATCACAATGATGAGCCCTATATGTATTAAAGCACAAGTGGGTTTCTGTGTACAAACAATATAGCCAGAAATATAACTTTTGTTTTGTTTTGTTTGGACTTGAAATTCAGTAGTAATCCTGAAAAGATTTTTTTTTAACATTGATTCAGTCAGATTTAGGGGCATTGTTCAATCAACACATGTTGACTTTTTGAGACTATATAATGCATTCAGTATTTGCATTTTGACATACATGTAGTTGTTAACATAAGCTTGGCACATTGCTCATATTCAAAGCTGGAAAAATTACTATTTTAACAACTGATCAAAATTTTATAACACTTTTTTTTTAAAGAGAGAATCAGTGCATGATGTCTACACATAAACATCAATCAACTTGCATTAGTGAAACGAGGCAAAAAGTGAAACAAATCTTTATGGTTCAAGACCTGATTAAAGGGATTCCACCTTGGTTTGTTAAACATGAAGGGATTAGAAATATTTTTTTCTGGTGTATGTACCAATACATCTGTATGCAAAATAACACATTATTTGCCCATTCTGTTTCTCCATAAAAATCATTTTTCTTGTGAAAAAAGTCCCCAAAATTAAAAGCATTTACATGATTTTATATCAAAGAGGGCTAAGAATAGCACAAAGATTTTTAACTTAATTCTCAGTACATGTTTCATCTTTCTGTATGTGTCCTAGATGATCAATGTTAGAAATTCAAATTTTATATGTTCTAGTTTTATAACCTCAGTGGAGTTACACTTTAAAAATGGCAAATATCAGATCGATAAAAAAATGACAAATATATAGACTAGTTGTATCAATAATTTTATTCAGGCAACTTGTAACTTGTAAGTTAACTAAGCTGACCACAAGTTCATTCTGTTATATCATTCAATCATAATGTGTCCTTAAGTAAACAACTCAGTTTTAAATGTCCCGTTTACATGGCAAGGGAGGTAACTTGAAAAAAGAAACTATTAACTGTCATTGGAAAATATATCAATAAATATAGCAAATTATTGTTTATGTACAAGGTAACATGCAAGTACAAGGAAGGCACATTTAGTCTGATCTAATCATTGCTCAATAAACACCTACTAGATTTATAACTTGTTCCTCTTTCTATTTTTTATGAGAAATATGAAATGTGTCAATTAAGTGTAACATTTTAACGTTTAAACCACATTCTTTCCTCATGAATTTCTAAAGTATGTTCCAGTACAAATACACACAATGTGATCAAAATATATCTGCAATGCCTTCTTCCAGAAATCGTTTATAAATTGCCATAAATTTGGCCACAAAAGCTTCCAGGTGGTATATTGCTTTTTGTCCTAATTGAAGTCTGTGCTCGTAGTATGCAGCTGTTTGAATTACTTCTGTCTTGAGCTCCCCATCACAACTACTGATCAGATTCTGTAATAACCCCTGAAATAACAATCCTTGTATATTTAGTTAAAACATCTCTCAGCATGGCCAAGTGCTTAACGAGTCAGACTAATAATCTAATGATTGTTGACTGCATGGGTTCAATCCACGTCAGGTGAAAGTCACTGTTCCCTTCAGGAAATATCTTCACATTCTTTGATTTGTACTTGTCAGTTCTACGAAAGGATTCAAGGGTTTCAATAAGCTTATAGCTTCCATCACAATCGAAATAAGACAAATTTGTATAAAATGTAAAACTTGTCTCTCTTTTAGCTCCATTATTATCATAACAACTTTTTATTTACACAAATCACATTACAAGATTTGATTCTGCCAAATCTTTGCATAGTCCCTATGTTGATTACAAGATTCCAATACAAGAATGCTAAAATAAATCAGTAAACAGTATAGAATCCGCAAGAAATACATGCTGGCTGTGGCATAAACAAATCATTATTTCCTTGTTTTTTAAACAAGTTCTTCTGGAGTATATTTTTCAACTTTATCATTTACATTACTAAATGAAGAACTTAAATTTCATACATTTTTCATGTTATAATCATATTATGTTATAGTATGCGCAGGAGCCACAAAAACATAAAACAACTGAACGGATTGATATTATATGTCTTCAATAAAAGATAACTATTATAATCTCTCAGAGTCCTAGAAAATTAATTAACCTTTATCATAAAAGGTAAGAATATTAAAGTTTTGTGTACCTTCATTATAACATCAGCTGGTATACAGTGAGTCAGCAGTTCATACAGTCTTCCTCTTACTTCAAACAATCTGTAAATAAACATGATGTAAATATTACATTTAATTTTGTAGGTAAAACATGATAATAATTGTGTTCCTCTCTGAATGATTATCTGGGCTTTATTTTAACATCCTAGATTATATTTATGATTCATGTTGTTACATCAAAACAGTGTATAATTTGTTTGTTTCATTTTACGCCATTTCCCAACAGTATTTCAGTCATATAGGCCGGCAGTTTCCTAAACAATCGTTCCTGGATAGTTACACCAGTACTAGACTACCTTCCTCCGCGCTAAACTACCAAAGCATCTCCCAGGGATCGAAACCACGCCAGAGAGGTAACTGGATTAGAAGACATCAACTCTAACCCCTCGACCATGGAGGTGGTTAAACAGTGTATAAAGGAGTTTATTTAAAAGGCTAAAGTTAAAATGCAATGGCTTTCAAGAAAGGTACAGTGTTCAGAACTATCCGGTGCTTTAATCTCAAGACATGGTACACATTTAATTGTGTAGGCTTGTAACAAAGAGTACAGTGATTTCATTTTCTTGACAGTCATGAAAGTTTCCTGTCACTGATGGTTTTTATATTTGTACCATACAAATTCAAACAAAATCATACAGTTATTATTTTCATTAATATAAATAATATAGTGATATTTGTGTGAAAAAGAGTATTTCTGTCATGAGGGAAGTTAATAAAAAAGCTTTCCTGGACAATGTTGTAGTAAAAACCTGTTTTAACATAGGATACTAGAAACTTTAACACATAAATCATTACAACATCAATGACATATGTCTAACACTAAAAGTCACAAATCTGAGGTTTGTAGAATTCTTTCTCAAATAAGCTAACTATAGTTATATATGTTAACTATAGTTATGGATTCATGTAGGGACATAAGAAATTTGATCATGTCTATTGATACTGTTAGTGAGTTTTACAATTCCTGAAAAAAAAAAACAACATCAGAGTTATGGGACTAGTGCCAATCATGTCAGATAATCACAGAGAACAAGTGTGTGAAGTTTCAATCCAATCCCTTCAGTAGTTGTGGAGATACCAGCTTACACGCAAAAACTTAACCAAGAATTTCTGTCGAAAAAGGGGCATAATTATGCAAGAAAGCAAATCAGAGTTATGGGACTTGTGCCAATCATGTAAGATAATCACAGAGAACAAGTGTGTGAAGTTTCAATCCATTCCCTTCAGTAGTTATAGAGACAAGCTTACAAGCAAAAACTTAACCAAGCCGACAAATGGGTGACTGCAATAGCTCGATTATTCTGCCAATAGTCAAGCTAAAAATCAAATACTTAAAGTTTCAGACCATATTGTGCAAGTATGATACCTTTTAGGGCTCTGTTGTTGAACTATCATATTTGCAGTATCTCTGAGATAAACTTCCCAATCTGGTTCACTAACTGCCTGATCAGCACTAAATGGGTACCTGTATGTTCGGAAGTAGAATTTACAATATTAAAAAATTCACAAAATGACAGCAATCATATTCTTGTCAATTATCACTACTGTATAGGTGGTTAAGTTAGCAACGCAAAAATATTGTCCAATTTTGCAAATTGACTAAAATTGCTAAAATTTCCTCTTAGTGTAAATATCAACCAACATGTCAGGCAAGATTTGCAAAAAAATTTCATGCCAAATATCTGAAATTTTAAATTTGCTAACTTTTCCACATGTAGAAATATCCACTTAAACAGTAATTAGTACATGTACCAATACATCATATCAACAACATGTAAACAAAGCATAAACAATGCTGGAAAGAAAATTTCAATATTGTAATAATAGTACAACCCATTGATGCAAAGGAACATTTGACATTTACAATTCTGTATGGTATGATATGCACCCATGCCTATTAAATATATCTATGAGCACACACATAAGTGTAACACATTATACAGTTACATTACATATTGTCATAATCTGCTCATCATTGTTACAAATAAAATTAAAAGAACTAGAAATGTGTCATCATGCCACGGATGCCCCCGCATGCAGCCAAAATTTCAGATGGTGCATTAATTATTTTTTTCATTTTAAGTTCAAAGCCCTTAAAACTTTTCAATGTTAACACAAACCATTTTCATACAATGTTCAAGGCACTGAAATTATTCAGTCTTAACCTTTTAAAAATAGCATATTGCATATTTGTAGCCAAAATAATGGCTAAAAGTATGAGTGCTGAAACTGAAAGTTCAAAATTTTTCCAACATTCAGGAAAGATAAGTTTGTCTAAAATCATTGAACCACGACCAAATTCAAACTTAAACTGCTTATTCCTATGATGTATCTATATTATTTTCAAAGTGAAAGGGACATAACTCTGCCAAAAAATCATCAAACCATGACCAAATTCCAATTTGACCTGCCCATTCCTTTGACATATCCATATGTCAAATTTAAGTTGAATATGTAACACTGTTGGGTAGATAATGAACAGAAACTGTAAATTTCATATTATTTTCAAAGTTAAAGGGGCATTACTCTGCCAAAAGTCATTGAACCATGACCAAATTCGAACTTGGCCTGGGCATATTTTATATTTTTTCATGACATATTCATATGTCAAGTTTGAGTTGATTGTGTTGTACCGTTGGGGAGATAATGAACGGAAACTGAAAATTTCATATTATTTTCAAAGTAAAAGGGGCATAACTCTGCCAAAAATCATCGAACCATGACCAAATTCGATCTTGACCTGTATTTTCTCATGACATATCCATATGTCAAATTTGAATTGAATGTGTGCAATCGTTCTTAAGATAGTGAACGGAAACCGATGATGACGGAAGGACAGAACAGGGTAACACTATATGCCCCGGCCATTACATGGCGGGGGCATAAAACAAGAGCTGTCACAGGAGACAGCCAAGCTCCACTAATAAATACTGGACGCAGTAAGGAGGACAAAACTATGAAAGAAAAACTAATTATGTATAATTATGTATTAAGTTATAGTAAAAAAATATCATTTGTTATCATAAATTCCAAGATCAAGGGGAATAATTCTAGAAATAGTCATGCTAGAGTTATGAACCTTGTCACACAACATGTGTAACATGTGTGTAATGATAAGAAATATATATTTGAAGTTTGAAGTAGATACCTTAAAAAGTAAAGAAGTTATAATATTTCTTAAAGAAAATCCTAAGTTCAAAGAAAGATAAATCTGTAAATATTGCTTCAAGAGTTACAAACATTGTCACATAAAATGTAATTGATGATAAGGAATAAGTATTTGAAGTTTGAGGTAGATACCTTTAAAACTAAAAAAGTTGTAGTAAAAAATAACATTTTTCTAGTTAAAAATATCTAAGTTTATGGGGAGATAATTCTTGCAATATTAGTGCTTGAGTTATGAACCTTGTCACATAAGATGTGGATGATGATAAGTTACATATATTTGAAGTATGAAGTTGACCCCTTTAGAAATAAATAAGTAACAGTAAAAAATAATATTTTTTAAGGAAAATTCTAAGTTCAAGGGGAGATAAATCTGAAAATATTGGTGCTAGAGTTATGAACCTTGTCACATAAGATGGGGATGATGATAAGGTACATATATTTGAAGTATGAGGTTGATCCCTTAAGAAATAAAGAAGTAACAGTAAAAAATAGTATTTTTTTAGGAAAATTCTAAGTTCAAGGGGAGATAAATCTGAAAATATTTGTGCTAGAGTTATCAACCTTGTCACATAAGATTTGGATGATGATAAGGAACATATATTTGAAGTTTGAAGTTGATACCTTAAGAAATGACAAAGTTATAGTGAAAAATATTTTACTGCACCAAAACTTTAATTTGGACGCGGACGCCGACGCCGGGGCGAGTAGGACAGCTCTCCATATACTTCGTATAGTCGAGCTAACAACTCCACTTGTGATACAATCTTATACAAGAGCCAGGTTTGAGCCCGGTGATGCTCCCCGTATATGTTTTGGACACAGGAAAGTACACCTCTTGTAGTTTCAGAGTTATGTCCCTGGAAAAAGTTCAAAGTGCAATAATTCCAAAATTAGGCAAGGCAGAGTTACTGTTCTTTGCACTGAACTTCTAATCAATGTGATCTATCAACCTACAAAGTTTCTTGATGATATCTCTTATGATTTCCGAGTTATGTCCCGAACAACTTCAAAAAGTAAAAATAAACAAAGGGCAATAACTCCAGAATTAGGCAAGGCAGAGTTATGATTCTTATGCACTGCACATCTACCCATTGAGATGTATCTACCTACAAAGTTTCATGTTGATATCTCTTATAGTTTTACAGCTATGTCTTGGACAAGATTTTTCTAAAAGGGGAGATAATTCAAAAGTGAGGCTTAACAGAGTTATGGTTCTTTTCACTGCACCTCTACTCAATGATATCTATCTACCTACAATGTTTCATCTTGATATCTCTTATAGTTTTAGAGTTATGTTCCGGACAAAGTTCAAAGTGTTAAAATTAACAAAGGGCAATAACTCCAAAATTAGGACAAAAATAGTTATTGTTCTGATGCACTGCACATCTACCCATTGAGATCTATTCAGCTACAAAGTTTCATGTTGATATCTCTTATAGTTTTAGAGTTATGCCTAGGACAAGATTTTTCTATAATTGGAGATAATTCAAAAACCAGGCAAAATAGAGTTATGGTTCTTTGACACTGCACTCCCCCTCAATGCCCTCTACCACTGTATGAAGTTTCAACAAATTATCTCCAAAGGTTTTCAAGTTATGCTCCGGACAAGACAACGGACGGAAGTTCTCACAGGACAGTAATTATGTGGCTACTCTATTGTTCTCTCTATTGTTCTTTTTAGCCACACAAAAGAAAATAGCCACATAAAAGCATTACAGAATGAATGACATCAAAGAGAAAGAACAGTTACCTATTGTCCCTCTAGCCACATAATTACTCTACTGTGAGTGCGGACGGACAGACGGACGGACGTTCTAACAGGAGAGTAATAATGTGGCTACTCTATTGTTCTCTCTATTGTTCTTTTTAGCCACACAAAAGAAAATAGCCACATAAAAGCATTACGGAATGAATGATATCAAACAGAAAGAACAGTTACCTATTGTCCCTCTAGCCACATAATTACTCTCCTGTGAGTGCGGACAGACGGACAGACGGACGGACAGACGGACAAGGCGCCGACTATATGCATAAAAACTGATACAAAAGAATGAATGCAAAGACTATCAATGAAGGTTACAAGTTAAGTTTGACTACAAAAGCTATAACTGATACAACAGAATGAATGCAAAGACTACAGAGTTCTTTCAATGAAGCTTCCAAGTTAACTTTGAGTCTTATAAAACTAATACAACAGAATGAATGCAAAGACGACAGATTTCTTTCAATGAAGCTTACAATTAAAGTTTGCCTACAGAAGGCTGAAGCTTAATAATATTGTTTTTTTTTTGGTATACTCACTGTTGAACTCTACAAGCCTCACACATAAGTAAAGCTCTACGAAGATTGCGGTTACTTTTCTCTGCTATTTTCTTAGCTAGTTCTATAGGCAAATTAAGTCCTTCCTTCTTACATACAGTCTGGAGAATCTGACACACCTGAAAATATCAAATAACACATTCATATTTTGTGATTAAACTTTGTTTAATTTTAAATAGTGCTTTAAAATAAGTAAGGAATAAAAGTAAAATATCAAACTTTAAATATCATATATGTATATGCTGATAACAACTTCAAATCTCACATGCTTCATTTTAATCAATCTAAAAACTTTAACCTAGAAGTTCTTTTAATCTGAATATGTGATAAGTGAGTCACCTTTTAAAGCAGAGAATATAAGATTAATAGAGAAAGACATCCAAGAAAATTTGTATAACATTATCTTGAAAGGTCAGTAACTTGTATAACATAATGTGGAACAGTCATTAACTTGTATAGCATTATCTTGAATGGTCAGTAACTTGTATAACATTATCTGGAATGGTCAGTAACTTGTATAACATTATCTGGAAAGGTCAGTAACTTGTATAACATTATGTGGAACAGTCAGTAACTTGTATAACATTATCTTGAATGGTCAGTAACTTGTATAACATTATGTGGAACAGTCGGTAACCTGTATAACATTATCTTGAACAGTCAGTTACTTGTATAACATTATGTGGAACAGTCAGATAACAATAATTTAGTTTACCTCATCAATTGATGGAGCAGCAACTCGTATACCAAGACATCTACTCTTTATAGCTGGTATAACTTTACTGGTAGAATTACAGCAGAGTACAAGACGACATGTTGCCATATATTTCTCCATGGTACGACGTAAAGCATGCTGGGCATCTTTACTTAGTCTGTCAACTTCAGTTAATACCACAACTGTAATATACATTTACATTCTTAACATACATAACTAGAACTATCACTAAAATGTGATTAATACCCCCACAAGACTGCTTTGGAAATGAGGATGTTACTAGTAACAGAATACCTTGTAAAAGAATTGAAATATATAGAGTTATAGTTGTGGGCAATTAAAGATAGTTGTGGTTCTTGTATGTTGCATTTCCTTTCAATGTGGTTGGCCATTGATGAAGTTTTATTGAATTACTCTGTAATAAGTCCAGAAAGACAAAGAAAAGGAACAAAGGGCAATAAATCTATAAACACTGAAGATGGAGTTATAGTTCTTGTGCACTGCACTTCCTCTTTTTGTGCTTGACCATTGTATGAAGTTGTTTTGAATTTCAACCAGTACGTTTTAAGTTATGCTCCAGACAAGGAAAAGTATCAAAGGGCAGTAACTCTGTATTTTGTCAAAATGGAGTTATGGCTCTTATGCACTGCACTTCCTTTTAATGTCCTTGACAACTGTATGAAGTTGTATTGAATTCCAAACAGTAGTTTTCAAGTTATGCTCTGGACAAGGAAAAGTAACAAAGGGCAATAACTCTGTAATTTGTCAAGATGGAGTTATGGATCTTGTGCACTGCATTTCCTCTCAATGTGCCTGACCATTGTATGAAGTTATAATGAATTCCAACAATTAGTCTTCAAGTCATGGTCTGGACGAAAGAAAGCAATGGAAAAGTAACAAAGGGCAATAACTCTGTAATTACTTTAGATAGAGTTATGGTTCTTATGCACTGCACTTCCCCTTACTGTGTTTGACAATTGTATGAAGTTGTTTTGAATTCCAACCAGTAGTTTTCAAGTTATGCCCCGGACAAGGAAAAGTAACAAAGGGCAATAACTCTGTAATTAGTCAAGATAGAGTTATGGTTCTTGTGAACTGCACTTTCTCTCAATGTGCTTGACCATTGTATGTAGTTATATTGAATTCCAACCATTAGTCTTCAAGTTATGGTCCGGACAAAAGAAAGCAATGGAAAAGTAACAAAGGGCAATAACTCTGTAATTACTTTAGATAGAGTTATGGTTCTTGTGCACTGCACTTCCCCTTATTGTGTTTGACAATTGTATGAAGTTGTTTTCAATTCCAACCAGTAGTTTTCAAGTTATGCCCCTGACAAGGAAAAGTAACAAAGGGCAATAACTCTGTAATAAGTCAAGAAAGAGTTATGGTTCTTGTGCACTGCACTTTCTCTCAATGTGCGTGACCATTGTATGTAGTTACATTGAATTCCAACCATTAGTCTTCAAGTTATGCTCCGGACAAGGAAAATGCAACGGACGTCTGGACAGACCGACCGACCACCGGGTGACTCCTATATAACCCCCCCAAACTTCGTTTTTGGGGGTATAATGATTATCAAACCATTTTCCTGTAATTCAATCTATTTTCTGTACTGTTGTTTATACAAATTTATTGTGAAACAAACTCTGGCAACTTAATGAATCACGTTCACTTCCGCTTCCTAGAAATAACCAGTAGTGACCTTTAGGTTTTTAAAACTGTTTTTCTGAGTTCTGTCTCAAATCTCAGGTTTTTCATTGGTTAGTGTACATTCTGTGACAGTTTCTGACCAATCAGATACCTGAGATCCTAGTTGAGCTTGGGATATTTCTTTATTACCTTGGACTGAGGAAACATAGTTTCACATATTAAGATGGGCTCAAACACACTATACCTTGGTTGAGACACAGAAACTTTAACCACTTATCCATCTCTCCTTTACTTTCTGTAGAGACAGTATGCAACAAGAAATCTTAAATATTTTAATTAAAAATTTTATATTTTTCATTTATTGTATGCTTACTTTCTATCAAAATATGCAATACAATTATTCTCAAACAAAGGTTCCTTTGGACATTCAATTTCAACATGTTCTTGAACATAGAAAAAATTATGGAAAGGTGTAAATCATCATTTTCAAAAATGAATTTAAAAAGGGTAGAGTTAGTCTAGACAGGAGGAAACATGTACCTTTGAAATCACGCTGTGTGGATGTTTCAAGCTGATTGACTTGTGCCACTGTCTTGATCAATTCTTGTATCACTACACGATCATTGTTGCCTACATCACTTTACAAAATACAAAAAAAATACTTGATATGTTAATATAAATATATGTATGTTAACAGTAATTATTTTGTAATCTAAAAGACTGTAAATAAATAAGCTTCAAGTATACAGTAAAATTAACATATAAATGAATATAGTACAGCACATAGACTAGACAAGAATATACATGTATAGCACTGTCTGTTACTCAATATTGTGCTCTTTATTCTAGATCCATTTTCTACACCCAATTACTGTTTCTGATATATTTGTACCACTTGTACCAGCTATTCAGATTTCTAAATATTAATGACCTACAGGGCTAAGTTTATATTTTATATACAGGACCTTTTTACCCTTTTTTGCTGTAGCCGGTATCTGGCTACTTCCCCAAGCTGAATTACTACTCCCCCCCCCCCCCCCCAAAAAAAAGTCTAAAATTCCCCTTCAACAGTAGGAAAATATGCAAATAGATTATGATATTTCCCTTTAAAAAAGTGTGAAAATGTGATGTTTTCCCCAAAAGTGTAAAATCACACATTTTTCCCCTCAAAAAGGGCTAAGGCGCCTTCCCCAAAAGTAGTGAAAAGGCCCTGAATTATAGAATAAAACTGAATTTATTACAATTACATTTCAAATACTAAATAATAGATTGGTATGATACCTAGGATTAACTTCAATGTGATAATTGCTTGATATTGTAGATATTTCCAACTTTTTCTTCGAAGGTGTAGTGAAATTGTGTTGTTCAATTCTTAGTTTCTCTACACCTGACCCATACAGTTCCTTCAACACACACATAACACGAGTCTTTTTTCCAGCACCAGATGGCCCATATACAAGTAAATGAGGAAAATCCCCACCGGCTACCTGAAAATAATAATACTATTTGCCTTACTAATCTTTGTAGAAATATGTTTGCTAAATTTAAGATCTTTTTCAAAAATAACTCCTAGATCAAATTCTTCTTGAGTATCTGATAAAGTCTTGTCATTCATAACAGTACTGTTTTTGAGGGATTTGATTACATACTGTTGTTTGTCTGCTAGTAGCATTGTCACGTGACTTTACCAGAAGTGAACCACACCAGGATAAAAAGGCGAAAGATGTAAATAAAAGCACCAGTGACCTAAATCGGAGATAACTCGAGACATTTTCAGATATTCTAAAAAAATATTTTTGACGCCGAGCATTGGTATGCGCCGAGCATTGGTCCAACCACTCAAGTGTTGTATGCAAAGATTGGTGTATATAATATAATAATTCACTGTTCAGTGTTTCAAAATTTAGAGAGAAAAAAATGTAAACATATAATGCAAGAGAAACGATCATGCACATAACATTTTTATCAAGTAGGGCATAATTGTAGGGCGAACCGTCAGTGGAGCGAATCGTAATCAATTCATTTACAGTACATTATCAGTTACGTGAATGGTAGAATTACTTACGAGCTTTTTTAAATGAGAAGCTTGATTTTTATGGTAATCAAGCTTACTGAGCGAATTTGGACGGTGTTTGTCAACCCAAAGACTCATGATTACTTATACTCGAAAATGCGGGAGAACACCGGTTACTAATAATTGCGGAAAGTGACGTCATAGTAAAGGCAAAATATTTATTCGCCCTTAAATCATTACGTACAATAAATATGTAATTGAATTAGTAGATAAGTTAATACAAAATAACAAATAAACTTTCCCTCGAGTTTCAATTAGTTCCAAATGTAATCAGTGTAATGTTATATGTATGTCAGTATCATAAAAACATAATGTTTATACGTTTATGTTATGTTATATTTATAATTGTTCTTTTAATTAAATGTCGAAAGAGTTATTTACAAAAATGTGCTTTATTTATTTTTTTATTTATTTATTTATTTATATATTATATTATATTATATTATATCATATCATTATCATATCATTATCATATCATATCATATCATATCATATCATATCATATCATAACACGTTATTCATATATATATATATATATATATATATATATATATATATATATATATTTATTTATTTATCTATTAATTAATTTATTTATTTATTTATACATTTATAAATTTATTTATTTACTTATTTTTGACATATGAAATATATTATCCATTAACGAATAATCATTCTCATCTCTCCATTCAAAAGTAAAATGTGTGAACTGAACCAAAATTAATTTACACAAAATAAGCAAAATAGCCCTTAAATTACTGCGTAAGACACTATATATGTAAAAATATGGCAATAAATATTGCAAAATGGAAATTGAAATATTTTGGCGCATCTTGTGAAATACAGTTTTAAATAACGAATTTGATACCGATAAATTACGATTTGATGTTTTCAAATAAATTGTTTACATAAAATAAGAATTTTTTAAATTTTACTGCAATTCACTATAAATATTATAGGAAAAGATAGCTAAAATTGTCCCTATATTCAGCGAATAACATATATCTGTCTTGTTTGTGTTTCTTACCATGATCAAATTAATTGATTTATCATTTAGTTTTATCCTAATTCTACCATTCATTACACCTACAATACATGCAACCTAATAGGTATGGCGTATTATAAAAAATAATAATTTAAAATGAAGGAATTTGAGAAAAGCAAACGATTTCGTAATTTCGATTATTATTTTCACACTATAGACGTCTTTCTTTTGTGACGTCACTTTTACTGCTCTCTATCCAGTTCGCGCTCGTCATATAAATAGATCAAAACATCGTTGGCCGCCATTTTTTTCTTCTTGCGACAATGCCTGGCAGTAAGTCAAGATCGAGATCCCGCTCCCGCTCTAAGTCCCGAAGTAAGTCCCCGGGTTCCGCTTCCCATAAATCCCGGTCAAAGTCCCCGAAAACAAGCAAGTCCCCAAAGCCAGCTAGACGGAAACGAAGTAGGTCCAAATCGAAAAAACGCTCCGCTTCAAAGCGCAAACGAAGCAAGTCTCCAGCCAAGAAAAAGGGCAAGAGAGCGGCTTCTAAAAAGCGCAGCAAGTCTAGGAAGCGCAGCAAGTCCAAGAAGCGCAGCAAGTCCAAGAAGCGCAGCAAGTCCAGGAAGCGCAGCAAGTCCAGGAAGCGCAGCAAGTCCAAGAAGCGCAGCAAGTCCAGGAAGCGCAGCAAGTCCAAGAAGCGCAGCAAGTCCAAGAAGCGCAGCAAGTCCAGGAAGCGCAGCAAGTCCAGGAAGCGCAGCAAGTCCAAGAAGCGCAGCAAGTCCAAGAAGCGCAGCAAGTCCAGGAAGCGCAGCAAATCCAGGAAGCGCAGCAAATCCAGGAAGCGCAGCAAGTCCAGGAAGCGCAGCAAGTCCAGGAAGCGCAGCAAATCAAAGAAGCGCAGCAAGTCCAGGAAGCGCAGCAAGTCCAAGAAGCGCAGCAAGTCCAAGAAGAGGTCCGGTTCAAAAAAGCGTAGCAAATCCAAGAAGCGCAGCAAGTCCAGGAAGCGCAGCAAGTCCAGGAAGCGCAGCAAGTCCAAGAAGCGCAGCAAGTCCAAAAAGAGGTCCGGTTCAAAAAAGCGTAGCAAATCCAAGAAGCGCAGCAAGTCCAGGAAAAGGCGCAGCAAATCTAAAAAGAGGTCTGCATCTAAGAAGCGAAGCAAGTCCAGGAGGAGGCGCAGCAAGTCTAAAAAGAGGTCTGCTTCAAAGAAACGCAGCAAGTCTAGGAGGCGCAGGAAGGGAAGGAAAGGAAGTAAGAAGAGGAGCAAATCCGCTAAGAAGCGCAGTAAAAGCAGAATGATGAGAATGGTTGCAGCTGCCATAGCTGCAAACAGGACGAAAAGTGCATCAGCCCAGTCTATCAGAAGGTATATTGGTGCTCACTGCCATCTGAAAGGAGGTTTGCTGAACTTTATGGTCAGGAAGGCACTTGCAGCTGGCATGAGATCCCATTTCCTTTCTCACCCCACAGGTTCTACCGCATACCAACTTTCAGGTAAGAAAGGACGACGTAGGAAGACATCGAAGAAGGCAAAGGCTAGACGGCGTAAAAGGAGGTCTGCATCAAAAAAGCGCAAGGCTGCCAAGAAGTCCAAGAAGGCAAAAAAGTCAAAGAAGACCAAAAAAGCTAAAAGGTCCCACAAAAGGCGTGCACCAAAGAGGAGAGTTGCCCGCAAAGTTGCTCGTAGGACGTCGAGGAGACGCAGAGCAATGAGAGCCAAGTAAGCTACACAGCCGTAGCTTAACAACCCCGGCCCTTTTTAGGGCCACCAAATACCTCGAAATGAAGGTACCTTCACATATTGTCAATCAATAAATCCTTATAGGGATTATAAACCAAAAGAAAACTCTATTTTATACGGTGGCATAAAAGTGACATTTGCATTTTTTTTTTATTTATTTATTTTTTTTTAGATACTTATTTTTTTTGTTGTTTTTTGTTTTTCGTACATTTTTTGTTTTTTTTTGTTTTTGTTTTGCATACATATTTTCTTTTAGTTTTGCATACATATCTTATTTTAGTTTTGAATACATATTTTTGTTTTGTTTTGCTGTGCTACTATTGTAACCGTGTTATATTCTCAACTATGGGCTCTTACGAGATGTGAAGTCTGTTTTGATTGCCTAAAAATATGTACGAAAAAACAAAAATAAAATATGTTTGAAAAACTTAAATAAAATATGTACTGCAGTATGCAAAACTAAAAAAAATATGTAATCAAAACTTAAATAAAATATGTATGCAAAACTAAAAAAAAATATGTACGAAAAACAAAAAAATAAAAAATAAGTATCAAAAACTAAACAAAAAATACCTTTGCAAATGTCACTTTTATGCCACTGTAATTTTATGTTGACCGGTGTATTTTTTTTTCATTTTTTCAAATAATAAATTTCGAGTAAATAGTGCACAGCTGTCGTTTTTTCTTCTTCTCTTTTTCGATCCGAAAGTCGAAACTATTACATTGTGTTGTCTTGATTTTTTACATTATTATTAGTTTTTGTTTTTGATTTTTTTTTTTTGTTTTTTTTTTTAATTTTATTCTTTCTTTTAAGATATTTTTTGCTCTAGACTCATTTTTAATCAACATGGCGGAAGTTTGCTTATCTTGTGGGCAAATACCATTTGATAAGCTGGCTATCGCATTGTATTAATTTCATTGGAAAATGTTACACTCTAAATATGGTATTTAATGGAATGTACTTTCCACATAAGTGTTGAACTAAATTGATTTTTTTCAAAATATTAATGTATTCTAACTTATTTATTAGCCGTTGTACGTATGACGTCATCATCTTTACGTGTGTCTTTTTCCCGCGCTTCAATGAAAATTGCTATTACTGTACTTATTACTGTATTATCACATAAACCGCAGCGCAGGAGTGTTATAAAGCCATTTAATAAAAACGATATTACACTAGACGATATTACACTAGTGTAATAACACTTTGACGTCACATCATTTGCGCTATAAACATAGCGTAAAAGCGCGCTAATGTTAGCGTTACACTGTAGGCACGTCGAACGAAAAATGACTCTTTTTAACAGTTTACCGTTATTATTTTATATATGTGATAAATAGTAAGAGGATATTTTTTCGTTTGAGTGAAATATGGAATATATTTTCACGAAACATGATAAAATGCCACATATTTTCACGAGCCGAGTCTACCCAATGCATGGTCAAAACGTATATTCATCGCGCTCACGTTAACGCTAGAAACATTTATGATAAACTTTTATTACATGCTTTTCGGTGGTTTATAGAAATATATCAGTGATATAAAAATGGTAATTTCACTGTTTGAAACAGTGAAATTACCACTTTGATAATTTCACTGTTTTGAATTTAAGCCCCTTACGTTGTTTCAGTGAAATACCAGCGTGCATAGTACTGGGAACCAACTTAATGACGTGACGTCGTAAATGACGTCACGTTTTATTATTATTTGGCGCGCTTTTCATTCAGTATTAGGTTAAATGTCTTTTTAAAACGTTTCTTTGCATATAATAAAAAGAAAATTTGTTTAGTTTAGTGTAAGATCGAAATATATTTCACCTTGTGAACACCAAAAGTTCATATTTCACTCGTGGCTGCGCCACTCGTGAAATATACCTTTTGGTGCTCACTCGGTGAAATATATTCCGATCTTACACTGAACTAAACAAATATCCTCTATATAAATTAAATATTAAATAGAGGATATTTGTTTAGTTCAGTGTAAGATCGGAATTTATTATATACTTACAAATGAAATATTGAGAAATATTGATGAAATAAAATGCATATTTTCATTTTCTGTATTTTCACCGTAAAAATTTATTTTTCACTGCAGTAAAACATATATTCCGTATTTTCACTGGTGTCTTGCCAGACAACTTTCTTTTAAATTCTGCCAGTACGCAAAATTTAAGGGAAAGTCTTTCAAATTTTATAGCAAAAAAGAGAAAAATGTATATAATAAACAGAAAATTCAAGTTTTTTCTATAAATACATGATTTATTTTCATCTTGTGGCATGAAAATTACCATATTTCACTTGTGGCTACCACCACTCATGAAATATTTATTTTCATACCACCCGATGAAAATAAATAATGTATTTATAGGTATATTTCACGAGTGGCGCAGCCACGAGTGAAATATGAACTTTTGGTGTTCACAAGGTGAAATATATTTCGATCTTACACTAAACTCAACAAATTTTCTTTTTATTATATGCAAAGAAACGTTTTAAAAAGACATTAAACCTAATACTGAATGAAAAGCGCGCCAAATAATAATACAACGTGACGTCATTTATAAAGGCTTTTATTACATGCTTTTCGGTGGTTTATAGAAATATATCGGTGATTTAAAACTGGTAATTTCACTGTTTGAAACAGTGAAATTACCACTTTGATAATTTCACTGTTTTGAATTTAAGCCCCTTACGTTGTTTTGAACAGTGAAATACCAGCGTGCACAGAACTGGGTACCAACTTAATGACGTGACGTCATAAATGAAATATTTTCACCTAAAAATCATTTTTCTCCGCAAAAAAGCATATTTTCCGTATTTCAGCCTAAACAAAAATTACAAGGAAATTCTTTCAAATCATAATGTTAAACAAGAACTGTCGGGGGATAGTAAGGCTCGACTATTCGGAAAAGTTGTCACAAGGCTGTTTTATTGAGTATAATAATGCTTACCTATGAATACATAAAATTGACCGAAAAGGTACAAGGCTTGTTATTAAGATGTTTTATCAAGTAAATCACTGCTTTATTATTATGAATGTATAAGATTGTTCCCAAAAAAAAGGCACAAACCCTTCAGTAGTTATGGAGATAACAGTTTACAAGCAAAACTTTACCATGAATTTCTAAGTTGAAAAAGGGGAGAAAAATCAGCCTAAATGCAAGATAGAATTATGGATCTTGGTCAGTGACCTACAGTTATGGCCCAAAATGCATATGTGAAGTTTTAAATAAATATCTTCAATAGTTATTGAGATATTTAAAACTTGAATGTAAACATTAAATAAACTAAGTAAAAAAGGGGAGATAAATCAGCCTAAAAACATGACACAGATATGAGTGCTGTTCAGTGATCATTATTTATGACCACAAATATACATATGAAGTTTCAAATTTGTATCTTTAATAGTTTCAGAGATATGCAAAACTTGCATGTTAAACTTAACCAAGAAAAGGAGATTTTTTTAGTACAAAAGGGAGCATAATTCAGTCAAAATACAAGGCAGAGTAATGAATCTTGAGATGTGACCTTCAATTATGACCCTAAGTGCATGTGTTAAGTTTCAAGTAAATACCTTTAAAGACCTTTAACCTTTAACCAAAATTTCTAAGTTTCAAGGGGGCAAATAATTCTGCAAATATTGCAGGCAGAGTTATGCAACTTTGCAAACTGGTGTACATTGTTACTATAAAAAAGTATTGTAAATTTAAATTGAATATCTCAAGCAATAATTGAGATATTTGACTTTACAAAAAACTTTAACCAAAATTTCTAAGTTAAAAGGGGCATAATTCTGTAAATTTTGTAGGCAGAGTTATCCAACTTGTCAATCTGATGTACATTGTTATTTTAAATAAGTATTGTAAGTTTCAATTGAATATCTCAAGCAATAATTGGGCGACTACAATAGCTCTCATATTCTTCGAATAGTCGAGCTAAAAATGAGAAAAAGTATAAAATCTGGGATAAAAAATAATTTTTGGTCCAAGATATAATAAACAGAAAATCCAAGTGCTGTTTTTTTTCTGTTAATACGATTGTCATTTTTATCTTGTGGTATGAAATCATCATATTTCACTCGTGGCTACTGCCACTCATGAAATATTTATTATCATACCACTCGATGGCAATAAATACTTTAAAAAATATATAATTAAACTTGAATATACTTTTTCTTTACTAATCATTGACGTATATTAGAGGCTATACTTATTATTTGTATTTGACCTTCATTTGCTATGTTAATTTAATATCTGTGTCTCATATGTATCATGTTAGTTCAGTAATTGATTAAAAAACGAGTCCCAAGTATTCGTCTAAGTCTTTTTGGAAGATAGATTTTTTGTTCGGCCTTAAGATATCTTCATGGTTAAATTTCAAACACTAATAGATATTTTTTGAATAAATATGCTAGGTCTTTATGTTTGTTTTTTCTTCAATCAAAAATTTTACCTTCGATAACGAATAAACGAAAAAGGGCAATTCAATGTCAGCTGTCTAGCAGTTTACTCTTTTTATAGACTTAAATATAGATTTTCTTATTGTGACGTCATCTTTACTATTTTCTATCCAGTTCGCGCTACTCGTATATAAGAAGAACAAGAAATTTATGCTCACCCATATGGTTTTATACCGCCGACGGGGGTAAATAAACCCAACACACAAAATCGGTACCCACCAGTTTCTTGTTCTTCTGACAATGCCTTCCCAAAAGCTTACATCAAGATCCCGCTCCCGCTCAAAATCTCGAAGCAAATCCCCGAAAAATAAGTCTAGGAAAGGCAGCAGGTCTCATTCAAAAAAAAGATCAAGATCTGCTTCCAGGAAACGCAACAAGTCTAGAAAAAGTTCTGCTTCCATAAAGCACAGTCAATCCAGAAAGAGGACTGCTTCAAAAAAGCGCAGAAAGTCGAGAAAAAAGCGAAGCGCATACAGGAAGAGGTCTGCTTCCAAAAAGCGTAGCAAATCTAAGAAGCACAACAGGTCTAAGAAGCGTAGCAAATCCAGGAAGAGGTCCGCTTCCAAAAAGCGTAGCAAATCTAAGAAGCGCAACAGGTCTAAGAAGCGTAGCAAGTCCAGGAAGAGGTCCGCTTCCAAAAAGCGTAGCAAATCTAAGAAGCGCAACAGGTCTAAGAAGCTTAGCAAGTCCAGGAAGAGGTCCGCTTCCAAAAAGCGTAGCAAATCTAAGAAGCGCAACAGGTCTAAGAAGCGTAGCAAGTCCAGGAAGAGGTCCGCTTCCAAAAAGCGTAGCAAATCTAAAAAGCGCAACAGGTCTAAGAAGCGTAGCAAGTCCAGGAAGAGGTCCGCTTCCAAAACGCGTAGCGCATCTAAGAAGCGCAACAGGTCTAAGAAGCGTAGCAAGTCCAGGAAGAGGTCCGCTTCCAAAACGCGTAGCACATCTAAGGAGCGCAACAGGTCTAAGAAGCGTAGTAAGTACAGGCGGAGGTCTGCTTACACAAAGCGCAGTAAGTCCCAAAAAATGCAAGCTTTCAGAAAGTCTATGAGTATGTACACAAAAAGTAAAGGCAATACCATGATAGGTATGGTCACGTCTGCCATTACCGCTAACAGGACCAAAGGTGCATCTGCCCAAGCCATCAGAAAGTATGTTTGTACACACTCTAGTCTAAAAGGAGCCTTGCTGAACTTTATGGTGAAAAAGACGCTTACAGCTGGCGTCAGATCCCATTTCCTTTCCCATCCAAAGGGTTCTACTGCATACAAACTTACAGCTAAGAGGGGCAAGAAATGGCGTAGGGAGGCATTGAAGAGGGCAAATGCTAGACGGCATAGAAACAGGTCTGCATCAAAAAAGCGCAAGACTGCCAAGAAGTCCAAGAAGGCAAAAAAGTCAAAGAAGACCAAAAAAGCTAAAAGGTCCCGCAAAAGTCGTGCACCAAAGCGGAGAGTTGCCCGCAAAGTTGCTCGTAGGACGTCGAGGAGACGCAGAGCAATGAGAGCCAAGTAAGCTACACAGCCGTAGCTTAACAACCCCGGCCCTTTTTAGGGCCACCAAATACCTCGAAATGAAGGTACCGTCACATATTGTCTATATCAATAAAATTAATGGTGGTTGTGTTTAAGGATAATAAGAGGATAAATTTTCGTTTACTGAAATATGGAATATATTTTCACAAAACATGATAAAATGCCACATATTTTCACGAGCACCATATTTCATGGGTAAAATTAAATAATAAGAGAAGAGTTTCTTTCGTTTGAGTGAAATATGGACAATATTTTCAAGAAATATTATCAAATCTATTTTTTGATGTTATATGAATTAAATTGAATGAGTCCGTTCATTTCTATACATGTATCTATTTAATTTTACCCATGAAATATGCTATATCAGTCAAATATATTTCATATGTGTTAAAAATAAATATGAAATATAAATATGAAAGTGGGCGGAGTCAAAACTCATATTTATTTCAAGGGATTTCTTTCACAATTCTGTTGAAATATTATCAAATCTATTTTTTGATGTTAAATAAATTGAATGAGTCCATTAATTTTTATAAACATTTTGTATAGTAAACTGGTTCTAGATAGTTATTTTGTTCTCAATTATGAAGGGGTGATTATTTTTTCATAATTGGGCCATTATTGGCATGGCAAATGTGTCGAACGTCTGTGAATTTTGTCTGTAAACCCATGTCCTCTCTTAGTTAAAATAACTTCATCAGAATAAAAGGGAATGTCAATACAATCAAAACAAATGATTATTAAAATCACTAAACATCTCTACTAGATGCTACGCTTGTTTCTTGTTTAGTAGCGTGTACAATTTTATCATTGTATTTTTTTTACTCCTTTAAAAATGAATTCCGCATTCTTGTGACTTCGATGTTATTCTATAAACATTTAAACACATTGGATATGAATTAGGTTTATAACTTAATACGAGATAGACGAAGGATCCTGAAAAATAAACACTTCCTGTAAATATTTTAATGAGCTTTAAAATGTCTCTTCAACCGTATGTATACACTAATTGTTCCATTTCAATTTGTTTTCCTATACAAAAATATATTGGACCATTTACTTACCGTCGTGCTCGTTTCAGTCATAGAATTTTGCACGATTATGAATAACTATAATTTACACAATTATTTATACGTTATTTTTGGTGATAAAGCATATATGTATAGTGGATAAGAACACGTATTTTACGATTTCAGTCAATCAAAAAAAATTTTAGAGCTACACCATTCTGCATATTTAGTGGAAATATAACTCCCAAGGCCCAAGTTTGAATACTAAGAAAATAAATCTACATAACATAGATTACTGTAAATGACTGTACATGACTTCCAATGAGCAGTAAAATTATGTTTTGATAATTTCACACAGCAGCCAGTCTATATTTGAATGTGGATGAAAAGAATATATCTTCAATAAGTGGATACACTCTGTCCTAAGTAAAATGTGCTTTATTATTATGAGAAGCACATTATTATCTGCAAATAATTTCATCATTTAGAAAATGTTACAAAATTCGTAAATTTACAGAATTATTGTTCAACAAAAACAATGTAACGTAATGGTTTGATGACGTCATGAATGAAAGCGCATGTCGAAACGCGGCAAAAATGGCTTTTAAAAATCTCATAAAAAAGCTCAAATACATAAAAAAAAATGTGTGTATACAAGATCAAAATTTATTTCACTAGTGAACAACAACTGCTATATTTTTACTCGCCACTCGTGAAAATATTACATCTGATGTTCACTTTCATTTCGATCTTGCATGCAAAACAAACAACATCTGATGTTCACTTTCATTTCGATCTTGCATGCAAAACAAACAACATCTGATGTTCACTTTCATTTCGATCTTGCATGCAAAACAAACAAACATCCTCTATATTTTGTATTATGTATAATTATCATATTATGCCAATATTTGTTGTGTTGTAATAGTGGCTCGGTTATATGTAATTATGTATTGCCATGAGAAAATTGCAATTTTTTCGCCAGTGAAAATTTGAACAGCAATGCCAATGCGAAATATATTTCACGATAAACAGTTCCCTTTTATTTTATTTAATTATGTTCAACGGGAGCGCAAGCAAAAAGATCAAAGTAACTTTTTAAATTTTTTATTAAATTAACGATATTTGGTACGGGAAATATGCCACAAAGATCCAAAATGCAACAATTATTTCTATAACAGGAACATGCACATCAATAAAAACATTAGCAAAACTACATTACTCAGTGTGGTCGATATGTAGTAACAGATATGGTTTTGTATCAAGTTTAGCGAACTACAGAAATTTGTATTCTGTACCTACGCACTCACGTAGGGATGTTTCTGCTAAAAAATTGTCTCGGCATAACGGCCTCCACATTTTTTAGCAGAAAGGTCCCTTGATGTCGCCCCAGTCAGCGTTATGTCCCCGTAACCACGGATGTCAATTAAAGTCCGTGCCGTAACTAACTCGTTTCATATACTATAACTATTACAGAGTAATTTAACAGAACTATAATCCAAAATAGATGATGTGACGGCGTCATAAAGGTGAATGTGCGACGTTACGCGGCAAAATCCGCAAAAAATACTTAAAATCACTTAAATTGCATGAAATAAAAAGAAAATTTATTTGTTTCACTTATAACATTGAAATATATTTCATTCGTGAACACCACAGCTATACTATTTTCACGAGTGGTGTCGAGTGGCTATGCCACTCGTGAATATATTGCATCTGGTGTTCACTCAGTGAAATATATTTCATTATCACACATCCGTGCCGATTTTGCGACTCCGTAAATATGGTATGGCACGGCCGTGCATATATTTTGACGTGACGTCATTAGCGTTATGCTAACATAATGTAAAGACGCGCTAAATGTTAGCGTTATACTATAGGAGCGTCAATGAAAAATGACTCTTATTTCACTTTAAACGGTCTCTATTTTGGGTATGTGATAAATAGAATATTAAATTCGTGTAAGTTCATTTCTGAATTTATTGTACTCGTTGAATAAATTAATATTATGCTCGCCAGAGGCTCGCATAATATAATTTTATTCAACTCGTGCAATAAATTCAGTATTGAACTTACACTTATTCAATATCCTCTATATATTACATGCAAAACAAATATCCTCTATGTTATTACTTTGCCAATTATGATAGCGATGACATGTCTTCAGTCTTTTATAAATTACGATGTCTTGCCCAACGACCATGCTTGAAAACAGGGTCTTTCAAACAGACAATTTGAAAGACCCTGTTTCAAATTGAACCCCTTAACTTCATTATACTGGCAAATTTGGTGGATAAAAAGTATGTAGACACATTTGTTATATCTTCAAACCCAAAATAATAACTAGTACAAAATATATAAGCAAAAAATATATATATATATGAATAAAAAATGACGAGATTAAAGGAATTCAAATGCCAAGAACATTTATGAAATTTATTCAGTTTGATATTTTCATTACAATGTACATGTACATTGACATTAATACAACAAAATTAATGCAGCGAACGTAAAAAATGATGTAAATTGGATATTTTTTCAGAACTCCTAGGTGCATCTCATACTTTAATTATTATTTACTAGTAAATAGTTACTATATATACATGCATACTGTGTGTTGTTAACAAGTCAAGATTAAAACAGTAAGTAAACTTACAGCACCAAGATAACTACGTTAAATATACAAACTTCCATTTTTGAAAAATAACATAAAATAATTAAAAAACATTTGATGTTTTTAAAAGGAATAATTGTTAGAAAATAATGTAAAACAATATGAAAATACAGTCATTATTTTCTTACTTATCAGTGATTAACTGACAATACAGAAACATCTGTGGACTTTATTTCGATAAATTAAGTACATGTAAATACCTCTTTGTTTTCTTAAAATAAGGTGAAATATTAAAAAATATCTTACTTCCAAGTGGATACTTGCACTTCTCCCTCACAGAGCAAAACTTAAATGAGCTGCGTCACGACAAAACCAACATAATGGGTTTGCGACCAGCATGGATCCAGACCAGCCTGCGCATCCGCGCAGTCTGATCAGGATCCATGCTGTTCGCTTACAAACCCTATTACAAGTAGAGAAACTGATAGCAAACAGCATGGATCCTGATCAGACTGAGCGGATGCGCAGGCTGGTCTGGATCCATGCTGGTCGCAAACCAACTATGTTGGTTTTGTCGTGAATCGGCTTAAATGTCCTTTAATTCACATGTTTAACATATACACATGAATGTGTTTTTTTCTATAGTAGTGATGAGTGCAAGGTTAAATGTAACAGCTTTTATCAACTCTGAACGCATCAATTGACTGATTATTTTGACACTTAGTCTGCTAACAACAATTGATTCTACCCATGTAACCAGTGCAGACCAAGATCAGCCGGCACATCCATAAAGTTAATCAGTCAGTACATAAATGATTATGTCCAACTTGTAAGATGGACATGTCCATTTTATATATTTAGCATGGTAAGAGTTAAAATCAGCTGTTATTTGTCATGAATATAATAATTCAATGAGCTAGTTATTAACAGGCATTGACATGCTTATATTTCTGTTAAAGTCATGTCATATGTCATTATAAACAAGCATAACATATTGTAGTACAATATCCAACAATTATGTATTTATTCATTTGTCAGGCTGGTTTTCTGTGTTTTTAGATTTTGTTGTTTTCTGTTTTCCTCTTCTACTAGTCTGTCTCTTTCTGGAGTTCTTACTTGTGAAAGCGATGCACTGAAATCATATACAGCAAACATGTCCACGTAAAGCTGATAATATATGGCTAGTAATAATGTATTTGAGAAACTATGTAAATCTGACAGTGACTGAAACATTTGCAAACTTATATCAAATTGTGAAAGTAAAGCTGTCAAGAAAAATATATAACCAAAGTGAAAATCTGTCAAGAAATATATAACCAAAGTGAAATTAATGCAAAAGTAGAAACAATACACAATATATGGTTACATAATTACATCAAAGGTATCAAAGTTATGTAATAAACATTTCCATTGCAAACGAAATTGGTAATTTTACCCTTTCATCTAAGAAATCCATCAGTTTATCCATAGAGCATTTGATTCCTGAATCTTTAACCTCTTTCTTTAAAACATCAAGTTCTAGAGGCTGTAATGAAATAGTACAATGTGTAAGAAACATCTTACTATATTCAAGTATTTGATATATATAATGTTATGTACATGAATTCATTACATTATTTTAATCAATTAAGACAAGCATATTTTCAAGTTTGGTACAAATATTAATCTGAGAATAGTTCTTTTTAAAACAAATTTAGCAATACATCAAATGTGAAACTGGACATGTATCTAAGAAATAACAGCCTGCAGTCAAATGGGTTGTTAGTCAAATGGTAATAGTTGACCTGATTAAGGGGGACTCCTACAACATTTTAAAACTATCAATTTCAAATACATGTACATGTAGCAAATGAAGTCTGATAAAAAAAGACAAAAAAATCTTCTCCACTCTACTGCAAAATTTGTACAATAGACTAATGTTGTCTTATCCAATCTGATTTAAATCAGCTCCTAACCAATGTTATTACCTTAGAATGAACATAAATGATAAAATGATCTGAAATTTAATTTGATTGGAATTTGTCAGTGTTTGAAACAGTTAACAGAGACTATTTTAGACTGTACCATGTACAGGTTGTCTTTAAATATGTGGCATAGACAAATCTCAAACAGTTAATAATGTCACCCTAACAACTGTTCCATGATGTTACAAAACTAAACAACTTTTAATCTGGATATACTGTGATCTACTTGAAGAATAACTGTAATGCTGGGAGTGGGTTCTACGTAACAATGGGCCATAATGCCTCTCCTACCAGGTAACTCTTGTATCATGTAAATTCTATTTAAATGATTTACCTCATACATTAGAATTCTTGCATGTATTTCTGATCGTGTTTTAATAAACTGAAAGAGCTGTCTGGTTACATCAACATTTTTCTGAAACAAAAACATGCTTTAATTAACTTTATATCATAAATAATGTTTACTTTAAATGTAATAAATATGTCCTAAAACAGTCATGAATACAATAAATATGTGTACATAACAGTAATGAATATGATGTGTTTTATATAACTGCAATACATTCAATTTGTGTTCTTATTTCTGTTACTCTTTTTGTAAAGTAGCTTATGAATTTATAACTCTATGAACAAAGTTAAATTCTAAAATGTGTTGTGACTCATCTGGCAACCTGCATAACAAGTGAAAATGCCAACAAGAGTAGAACCAACAGAAACACCAGTCTGATATGCAAAGATAAAAGAATGATGTTACTCTAGTCAAATAAGTAATGGTGTTAAGTATTTTATTTACTGCCAGTTACTTTCAGTCACGTAACTACAGGCAGTTATCAAAAGAATTTTCTTCAATTCTTACTTTTTTTCCCACAAGTAATGTGCATCCCATAAAACAGTTGAAACACTAGTCAAGGACAAAAGGCCTTTGTCAACAATATTGTCATGGAAAAAAATTTAGTGCTTTCAAGACTACAAATCTTTCACCTAAGAGCAGTGAAGCTAGTTTTCTACATACTAGTGTAATCAGTTTTCTACATACTAGTGTAATCAGTTTTCTACATACTAGTGTAATCAGTTTTCTACATACTAGTGTAATCAGTTTTCTACATACTAGTGTAATCAGTTTTCTACATACTAGTGTAATCAGTTTTCTACATACTAGTCTAATCAGTTTTCTACATACTAGTGTAATCAGTTTTCTACATAATAGTCTAATCAGTTTTCTACATACTAGTGTAATCAGTTTTCTACATACTAGTCTAATCAGTTTTCTACATAATAGTCTAATCAGTTTTCTACATACTAGTCTAATCAGTTTTCTACATACTAGTCTAATCAGTTTTCTACATACTAGTCTAATCAGTTTTCTACATACAAGTCTAATCAGTTTTCTACATACTAGTGTAATCAGTTTTCTACATACTAGTGTAATCAGTTTTCTACATACAAGTGTAATCAGTTTTCTACATACTAGTCTAATCAGTTTTCTACATACTAGTGTAATCAGTTTTCTACATACCAGTCTAATCAGTTTTCTACATACTAGTGTAATCAGGTAAGTCGATGAGATAGAGAAAATAATTACCTGTGGAGAAGATGAGGTGTCACTATCACTGGACATGTGGAGACAACTCTCCTCTAATACATCACTGAAACATCACACCAATATTTCAAATAAAATATAAAATAAACAATTAATATGATGTAAAATACATGCTGAAATATAGTGTATATTGATGAATTTGTGTGATAAAATCTATCTGTATCACAGAAATGTAGTAGATGTCATCTGACAATTTTTGAAGCTAACATCTTGTACATAGTCTTACATTCTAAAAGCTACGTAAAATGTGACAAAATATGCAAAAGTTACCCTTTCGCTGCATTTATATGGTGATAAAATGGTAAAAAAGTCATATTCTGCAAAAAACATATAAATTGAATTTACTTTTATCTCTATACATTTCTCAAAGTTTTGTGATATTTGAAAGCATCTACAACTTTTTAAAAGCTACATGGACAGCTGTCTCACTGAAAAACTTTTTCTCTGGGAGTGGATTCATTAAAGCGTCTAAAAGTGTATATAATTATACCTGATATCAGAATCTTGTGAGGATAAATCCCCTTGACTAGATGGTAGACTATCATTGGTCAATGTATCACCTCCACCAGTTACTGAGGTTGTAGTGCCAGTATGTACCTCCTCTTCACAGTCACTGTCAGTCTCATCTATATATGCCATAGAATTATTTATAAATATACCAGTGAAACAAATATACCAGTGAAACAAATATACCAGCAAAACAAATATACCTGCCACACAAATATACCAATTTTAATTAATACACCAGCCAAACAAATATATCAGTCATACAAGTATACCAGTCCAATACACTAGTCTTACATACATATCAGTAATACATATATACCTGTCATACAAATATATAAGTTATAACAAATACACAAGTGATACAAATATACCAGTCCAACAAATATACCCGTCATACATATATACCAGTCATCATAACTAGACCAGTAGTACAAATATACCAATCATACAGGTGGTGCTTCATCCATTATTTCAGACACAAGCAGGCACCTGAGTAGAACAACCAACCTTCCATATGCTAGCTGGATAGTAAAAAAGTCCCTGACAGTATACCAACCCACTGTGGTGAGGGACAAGTGATTTAAAGTCAGTTTCCATAAACACTCAATTTATGAAGCCACAGAAATTAAGATTAAAATTTACAATGTGCTAATATAACTGGTTAAATGCAGCCTCAGAAATTCGAATTAAAACTTACTCTACACTTACATCACTGATATAGTAATATTTATATAACATTAAACTTACATTGATGTGTTTGATGATAGATATCTTCGAGGACTTTGATCATTCTTTTCTTTCCTACTGGTTTCATGCCGTATTTATTTACTGCTTTCTGTAAACATACCACACAAACTAATGGTTAGAGTTGTCTTGTTTAACACATCCTCCACACCTTATATAATTTCAAAAGTGATGAGTTGGCAAATACTCTTTATTATCTTCAAATAAAAGCATATGGTTATTTTCAAACCATACATATATTTGGGTGACCTCAGGTTACCTGGGCTAGAATTTAACTTTATCTTGCACTTGCAAACTTTTGCTATTTTGTGAATTTAAACTTGCAAAACCAAAAATGAACTTTCATTTTTTTCCGGCATTTTTATTTACATACATGATAACTTTATATTTGTCATTAATGTTTAAGATGCATCATAAATAAAGACAATATATACATTGTCATTCTCACTTATTTCAAAATCTTATTTTCTGTTATTTTTACATCAATTTATGCATATTTACATTTTACGTACTTGCAAACTTGGCAAGTTTTAGAAAGAAAACTAGCATTTTTTATTTATACTTGCATTTTGTGAGTTTGCAAGCCCAGTAAACTGTCATGTGTATTATTTCATGTGCTAACTAACATACAATTTTGTAGAACCTTCAAGTCTGGTTTGCTTCCATGCACAAGAGAACTTTGGCCCTTTAAATGCATCCTCTTTCTGTCAGAAGCTAACCATTTGTTAGAAAGAGATGTTCTTACGAAAACAAAAAAGTTTTTATCAGATTGATTGCTAACAAAATATGAGAAAGATGTAATATAACATAGTAATGAAGTTAAACCTTGAGAGCTGGTGTTGGCATGGATCCGTACTCTGGCATTGGAGTAAAAGGAGAGGGAGGTTCCCATTGACGTTTCTTCTCAGGATTTCCTGCAACTACTGTTGGTGTTTTAAAACTATTTTTCTACAAATATACACAAAAATATCTTCATAAAGGGTGATGAAAAGCCATACTGGATGTTTTATATGTATATAAAAGCTAATTCATTCTGCAATTTTCAATGAAATATATCATTGATTTTGATTACAACACTATTCCTGGCAATATCATGAGGTTATTGTATACTAAATACACTACTGAATTATAATGGACAAGTAAACAGTTGTCAAACTTAAAGAGATTTCCAAGCCTAATATGGGTTTTGCAGCTATACACAAGTCCAACAGAATCACTATTGTACTCAACAATGTCAATTTATAATCTTTATAACACAACCAAATTTTTGACTGATATAATTTTGATACAAAACTCAGTTACCTTGAGTATGTTCCTGATTTAATGTGAATTTTTTTGGACTAATGAAAGGCTAGAGAGTACAATAGTGATTTCGCGTGGAATTTTAACACTTGTAAAAATGTAAAAGAAGCTAAATTGAGTACAAGATATATTTGTATGGAAGTTTTGGACTGACAAAATGAAAATGAGGCTAAATTTATAATGATTTATTTGGGAGATCACAGGGTGCATACGCTGGAAGTTGTTCATTACCTTTGTTTGATGAATTTTTGTTACTGGAGTGTCTGTTCTCTCCAGTTGATCATTTACTTTAAACACAAAACTATCATCTCCATCTTCTAGAAGGGCATTGTCTATATCATTTCCTGACTGTTTCTCACCAACATCATTATCATCTTCATTTTGAGAGAGATCAATTACTTCTTGCTAAAATGAAAAATGTTCTATCAATATGACCTTTGTTTAGAATTTGAGGAAACTTTGTTTTGTTGATGTCTCAATAAGCTTTGTATCCCACATTTTGATGTTAAAAAGCATAAAATTTGGGATTACCAGGAACAACTCTTTTTTACATAAAAATATGTATGTTTATATATTCATTTACAATGACTGTAAAATACAAGAAAATTAATGGACAAAATTTTAATGCACAGCTGGATAAACTATTGTTGACCCTAGGTGAGTCAGATAGTTTCAAGGCTTTGAGCGAGTAAAAATATTTTGCATTATGCAGAACAATGTTTGTTTAACCTACATGTATTTATTGTTTTTTTCTAAATTTTATGGATGAAACATAAAAAGGTATAATAAATTATACAGGAAACATATTGGATTGATTATGGTAGTAAAATTTATAATCAGCAGTTAGATGTAAATATTTGGTAAGAATAAGTTTTAATTTCATCTAGGTACAAAATAAACTAACCACAGGGATGACAGGTGATAGTTCATCAGCACTTTCTGTTGATTTTTCATATCCAATAAGAGCGGAGTTATTCACAGGACTTTCATCTTGAGGTTGATTATCACACATTATTCCAACACTGATATCTGGAGGTTCATACCCCATACCACAGTCATCAAAATCCTCCCACACATCTGTCAATAAAACAACTTATAAAAATGCTATATAAATGGATTAAATCTCAACCTGTTTTAATTTTAAAACAAGAAACTGTTCATATAGGACACATCAGCAGAATCATTTTATTTTTCCAAACAAAATGAATTGCTAATATCCTCTTTGCACAGTTTAGTAATGATGTTTCTAGAAATCAATAACAATACATATCAGATAAATTATCTCAATGCCTTCAGGAACTTTATGACATGTACAAGAGTTATCATTATTAAGTACATACTTATGATGTTGTCTCTGTAAATGTTAGGAGTAAAGCAATTACTCCCGATTATGCTAAACAACGATTCAAAGATGAGTAATCGATTCCTGATTCATCATGGGCGTATTTGGAGTAAAATTGCTTTGACCATTTGTGCAAAAAATATTTCCTTTCAGATATCAAACAAATGTTTTCTAAGCAAGCGTTTCTTTCATTGGTTATGCTTTCTTGCTAATCCAACTAAAACAGGTGTAATGTAAACACTAAAACATGTTGTTTAATAAAAGTGGAAAACAAACCAAAAATTGCTTATGATGCTGGGTCATTTTTTCAGTGTAGGTAAATATTGTTTTTTTTAAGTATTCCCTAAAGAAAAATTTATGTCAACATTGAGTCTTTAGCCAAAATTGAAATTTATCAAAAAGCAAAGCAAAAATCTAGAAACCAATCACATTGAGAAAAAGCTGAATTGTTGCACTCCTAGTATATGTCACTTTGTGTATTCCAAAATTCACAAATGTAAATTGTCATGGTACAGAATTGGGAAGTAAATATATAAGCAGCTAGGTAGATTAGTCTGTACATATGCATGATGCTGTGTTACCTGAATTTGAGTCCTATCACATAAATGTAATCAAATGAAAAAGTCAGTTGTCTAACTTACAATCATTAAACATATAATAAATTCCTCACACTTTTTACAGGGGTTCAAAAAATCTTACATATTTTATTATTATCATACCTGCATTGTCAACACTGAATGAGCTGTTTGGAGTACCAGCATTATCTGCATCATCAGTATATACTGACATTTCATGTTTTCCATATGCTACAGATTTTCTAACATCTACACCTGGACTACTTTTCATATCAGATTCTTCACTACAGATATCCAAATGGTCTTTGTCACTAGACTGTTTAACAGTTGTCACAGATTCATCCGTATCATCAGTGCTATCTGGGATCTTAATATAAACATTACTGTCCTCACAATTTAAGTCTTTACTGTCTCTTGATGAGGGAAATAAATGTTTAGGTTCATTATTTACAGATTCATCAGCACTAGAATTACTTCCTCGATGGGAGACAACTTCAGTGGAACTTTTCAATCCAAGATATTTGGTTTCAAGATCCTCTTTTCCATGACAATAACCTTTTTTTGAACCACAAATTGTTTTATGATGATGAAAAGTAGGTGAATTTTGAATTAATTCATCCAGATTATCTCCTGTTATTTGTAAATCATCATCTGAACCATCCAAGGTACCATCTGATTTATCATCATCATCATGTGCAATGCCTTTATCCATTTTGTATGAATGTATTGCATTATCATTTACAGTCTCTGTATCACATGCAACAGGATCATAACCCTTTTCTAGACTGTCATTAAAGTTATCACATTGGTTTACATTATCTCCCTGACTGTTACCATCAATATCACTAACATTTTCATCAACATTATCATTATCTTCTTGTGTAGAATCTGAATCTATATTTATCACAGCAGTCACAGGAGGTGTATTTGTGTTAAATTTGTTTTCTAGTTGAGTGGAAAACTTTGATATCTTTCTTATATCATATTCAGAAGACAAAGTTTTATTTGCTTCCTTAATCACAGTTTCTGTTGCAACACTACCTCTTTTAGGTGAAGGACTGTCAAACAAATCAGCAGTTGATGAATTCATTCCAATGCTAGTATCATTAGCAATATCATCATCTATTTCAATCACTTTATTAACTTCCCTCAAGCTTTCCTTATGACCATTATGGCCTGTATTTCCTTCATAGACATCTTTTTTATTTATTTTATTCAGAACACTGTTTTGATTCATTACAGCATTCTCTTCATCATTTAAGTGTTTAGTTTCACAACTTAATCTCACCCTTTTTGGACTTGGACTTACATCAGAATTCATATCTTCATTCAAATTCATTTCAATATCTAAATCTACATCCATGATTTCATTATCATTGTTTTCTACAGATGATGCATTTTCATCAGAAGCACATTCATTTTCTATTTGCACATTATTATTACCCTTTTTACCCAATTCATCATCCATATTTTTTCCTCTTACCTCATCATCATCATCTAATTCCATTATATCAGTAACACTCTGAGAAACCTTACTCTTTAGTTTACCATGTTGTGTAGATGTAATATCTCTATAATCATTCTCAGTAATATCACTATCACAACTTATCTCTTTATCACTGCTCTCATCACCTTCATTCAGGTCAAGGTCACTGTCAGATTCTCCCCATATTTCCTTCATATCTAACTTAGACTCAACAAAGTCAGTTTCTGAACATTCTTGGTTATCATTCAAGTCCACAGTGTCAGAAATCTCCTTCTGTAATACTACTTTATTACAAGCATCTACCAGGGGAGTGAACTCTAACTGTTTTGCTAATACAAGGAGTTCAGTTTGTGAAGAAGGTGTAAGAGTAATATCCCCTGTATATATAAAAGTCAGGAAGGTCAGCACTATGTCTGGGGTAAAATCTAATGTGATCATTGAATCTTTCATCATCTGGAAAAAAATAGCTCAATATCAGTCTCTGAGATTACTATTTTGTTCATAATGTATATAGTAATTCTATAATATTGATAAATCTATATTAGGAATCAGAAAACTTTCTCACAAATACTGATCAAGATTTCTAATATTCTGACAGTTGGTTATCATTTAAAATATCAGCAGAGAATTATTTGTATTGATATTAAAACTAGACTTTCTTCAGACTGCCTTAATCAAATTAATAACCCAAAAAACATGATACACACACATTTAACTCTTGCTGTCTATTCAGCATTTGGACAGGAAATAAACATCATGTAAAAATGATAGGATAAACACATTCTTACATATACACTGACTAATTAATATTCAAAGAAGGCATATTTCATATACAGTATAAGAAAATAACTTAAGGCTAAGTTTACTGTGAATTTGTGCTATCTAATAACAATCTTACATCTAAAATCTTTTTAATTTCACTTTTTGATTCAGTATCTAATCTGAAAAATGTAATGATCATACGGCAACATTTAATATAATTTATACCTGTAACAGCTGAGGGCACCTGGCTGCTAGAATGACCTGGTGAGCATTAAAAGTTTCTCCACTACATGAGGTCACAGTAACATCACTGCATTGTTTGTTGTTCACCATTCTCTTATAATCAGTCAATGTTTGTCTTATCTGTTCATCTTGGTCACCCTTCTGTAACATCAACAATTAAAATTTATCAGAAAAGTTCTAATCATTAAAATAGCTCAATTGCTAACGAAAAGGTAAGTGTTTCTTTCTCTTTTCCATATACATTGTATATTATTTTAATAATTATATGTAACGGCAGAAAATAAAATTAAAATTGTAAAAGTGTGTGCACATCCTCTAATAGTCACCCAGGGCTCACACTGGCTCAAATAAAATAATAGCCAATATTTTCAACTTAAAAAAATAATAGCCAAAAGTTCAGCGGACTATTCACGAATTAGTGATTAACAACATAAGCAGTTGATTAAATAAACATTACATTCATATCTTTCAGTTTTATAAGGATTCTCAAATAAACTGGTACATATTTGTGTATGTTGATAACTACCTTTTTTAAATAGAACCAAAACTTTAATTGTTATTATAGAACAGAATAAAAAGTTATAATTAGTATAATTACTGTATAACAATAATATTAAAGATTCATTATAACTTTACATAAGGCTGTTATCAGACAACTTTTTTTTGTTTGTTCTAATCAAATTTTGTCAGCTATAACCACTGTCAATTTCCACATTTCACACAGAACTGGAGTAGATCTAGGTCATATTAGCCTATAGAAATAACACAAGTTTGCAAACTCATTCACAGAATGCAGCCTTTTTTTCTGAATAATTTACTAAAAAATATCATCATCACCAATGTAATACAAATTTTCTGCTATAGTAGTAAAGATTTTTAAACAGAACATAGCTTATTTCACCTTTAAATAAATATCAAAATTATCGGCGTCGCGAAAATATGTGACAATCGGATTTTCTCTGTTTTCTGAAGAAATATTCACAATTTTGGTTGTTGTGCAAATAGTTGTTTGGAATTTAATACTTTTTAAATATTTTACCATTGTTTTCAACTGGCGATTTAGTCAAGTAACTTAAAACAAAAAAAAATCAAAATTTGCAATTACTGGAATTCACGGTAAATTTTGGGTAAGTCAATCCAGTTTATCAATTTTAAAACGATTTTTGTGGCTAATTGACGGATATTTGATGGCTATTATAAATGCTGGACAATATCTTTAAAGTACTTATACAATTATACATCTCGCATGTATTTTATCACCTCGGGCAATATAGTTAGCAGCACGTGACCGGTAAAAAGTTGACACTCAATTAAATGCACCCCGCTGGTGTTAATTGGGTCTACTGCATTCATTATCGATTTTTACACCTTATATAAACACTGTTGGAAGTAAAAATTAATCGCCAGATTTTGTAGCCAAAATGCAAAAATAATCGCCAATCTTATAAAATAATCGCAAATGGCGACTATGGCGACCGACAGCGTGAGCCCTGGTCACCTGTCTCAATGATTCTCAGGACACTTTATAACAATGGGCCCATTAATATAGAAAGCAAAGCATTTAGTAGAAACCTGGCAAATGCTTACATTTAAAACCATTGCCTCCACACAAAATCCACTTGCTTGTAATTCAAATAAATTGTCTGATTTATGAATGTCTTGAGTAAGCTGTGAATTAGCTGTAACATCTAATATATATGTATCATCTACAGCAAGTTCTGCCAGGACTACTGCTGTCTGGGTGGATGCTGTGATTATATCATCTGGTACTGGATCACTTAGTCCACTCTGAAATATTAAATGTCAGTTATATACTCAACTGACACACAGTGCCTGAAATGACTCATCACATATGCTTATTAGAATAACAATTTCATGTATATTTTTTTTCTCAAAAGATATTGTTTGGTTTTATGTAATTTATGTAAGCATGTGCTTAAGTTACTCCTTTTTCCTTGAGAAAAATAAGCAAAATACCCCCCCCCCCCCCACACACACACACAAAAGACTTCATATATCTTGATAAACAAGATTCTAGCATCAATTTGAATATTTTTGACACCTTTTAAGAAATGCTTTTCAAGGTAGAAGTTGAAACAATTGAATTGTTGTTTTACACTGAATTTAATTTAAACAAACCTTTTCTAGTGGTCTTTCATTCTTAAGTAAGGATTTATCCCTGCCAGGTATAGATGAAAGTCTACGTAGATTCCTTCCCACCTTGAATTTGCTGACAGACAATGGGGGAACCAATGCTCCAACATAGAACTGTTCACTGTCACAAGTGATTGGGTCCTGGCTGCATTTACTCCACAAGGATAAATTTTCCCTAACAGAATCAGCTTTGAGTCTAGACTCTTGTAGTACTATATTATCAGAAACATTAGAGCTGTTCGCCTGAAAAAATATACCAGAAATGTTTATAAAACATTTTATAATAAGATACCATCAAACAATGTAAAAAGAATAAAGAAATTTTTGTAAACTACAAATACATTAGGGCCATTCAGGTATCTTATAATATGTAGTCAACAATTGTAAATTACTACAACACAAAAGAAAGGAAGAACATCCTAATTCAAGACAACAGCTGCTTATGTAAGATTCTCAATACAATGCTTCCATAACATTGTACAACAGATGTCCTTAGAACAGTGTGCTTAACTATTCTTTGTGTGTGAAGTTTCAAATCTTTCCCATCAGTAGTTTTGGAGATACCAACTTGCACAAAAAACTTAACCAAAGTGTGACACTGACACCTCAGAGAGTGTAATAATTCTCCCTTTTCGTCGAATAGTCATTCTAAAAATAAAGTGTTTATTTAAATAACTGTTCTTTCTTATAATAAAATGCTAACATGTTACTACCATGTGTAAAACATTGCTGACTTTTTCTTCAATTCTCTTCTGTCTATCTTCATTTGTCAGGGTGGTCAATAAACATACATCTTCAAGTCTGAATTATGTACAAAGATTTATGAAAAACAAACATTTTTTATTAATTTTCTAGTAAGGGTGAAACAAAAATATTATAAATAAAACCTGATCATCTTTACAGGGTTTGTTATATTGGTTTTTATGCCACATTGACACTGTAAAGGTCATATGGTGACCTTTTATTTTAACTTGTGGAGGAAGACCAGAGCTGCTGCTTTATGAATATTTCTGGCAGAAACACAGTAAACCATCAACCTACTCTAAGCTAAGGGGATATCATCCTAACATTAAGCTAGGGTGATAGCATCCTCACATAAAGAAACCAAACATAAGGAAAGTAATTGGATTTTAGAAACTTTAAGCATTTGGCCTATGAGGCTCAACATCATGGGAACAATTCAAACATATATGTATGTAAATCTTAACAGTAGAAAAACAACTTTCAGTAATATTTACAATAAAAACAATAATAACAAGAGTGTACAAAAGAGAAAATGTTAAAATAATATGAAGAAATGTGACAAAGAAATAATCACATACTGAGTTTTTTTGTTCTTCTTTCTTTTTGCTGAAGTTATATTGTCACTAGTTGATGATGATAATGATGAAGACATTGCCATGGCAACATGTACATCCTCTTCAAACTGACTAATAAAGTAAAATCAGTGAAAATAATATTTTTATAAAAACTAAATAAAACTCTACATTATACAAAGAATGGATGTAATAAGTTAAATTATCTTTGATTTCAATTTCCGATCAAACTCTGACAGTTAGGCAGTACACAGAAACTTCAAATAACTTTATTTACAAAACATTGTCACTTTAGTTGACAATACCTCCTTTCATAGATTGCAACAACTTTTAATCACTTACATTTTACATGTGTTCTTAGTAAAAGAAAGAGCACCCAAACATAAGGCTATCTGATTTGTACAGTAGGACATAGCCCCCGAGTATTAATAACATTGCCAAGTGTTTCAATGTTCTTTCTCTTTTGTATCATAGGCAAAATAGCATGTTCCATGTTGTCACAATATGAAACCCCAGAAAAAAGTAACCAATGGCCCAGCATCTAATAGTGACTTTTCTACCATAATCCCTTTCCCTGTCATCACAATAAGTAAACACCAGAAAAAATGTAGCAAAATCAACAAGCATGCTTTATTTCTATCCTCAACTGGCAGTGCGGTAACTGGAGCCAGGGTAACTAATACCTGTTCTCCAGTTAACACACTGTGCATTTATGGGTATATGATTTAACTCTAGACACATTTTATAAAAAAAAGTCTCCAAACTCTATACAAGCTTCTCTAATTAGTTAACACTTCAGGGTAATGCTGCTTTATCATTCAGAAAGGGCACTCTATTATACTTTTAACATTAATTAACATCAATGGAATACCTTTTTGGCTCTTTTAATTTGCGCTTCTTTGGAGCTACTAATTTGGTGACCTTTGACCTGAAATATAATTAAAATCAAATTCAGGTATGCCTGAAATTTCTATATAAAAGGCATGTAAATTTTATAAATTAAAATTTTTACAAAAATAGAAACTTACAATATAAAATATTTCAATTTTTCTTTTTTCAATCTATATTTTTGTGTATTTATCAAAAAATCTTTGCTTTTTGCAACAATGAAATTGGATTTTTCTTCACCAAAATATCATTTCACATAAATTTTCCCTAGATTTTGTACCTTGAATCTGTAAAACTTTCTCATTATATTTTGACCATAACAAAGGTTAAATATTTTGAGTACAAAGTTCAAAATTTGTTCATGTTCAAGGGCTCAAACATTTTGACATAGTCCATCTTTCTGCAGCTACATGTGTTTCATACAGGAACAAATATCTGTATTTTGTTTTTGTTTGTTTTGGGTTTTACGTCACATCGACACAGTATAGGTCATATCGCGACGTTCCAGCTTTACTGGTGGAGGAAGACCTCAGGTGCCCTTCCATGCATTATTTCAGGCACGAACGAGCAAAATATCTGTATTAATCACTTTTCATGTGTATAATTCTATGACCAAAATTACAAAATTTACTTAATAATGAAATCAAACTTAAAATAATTATTTTGTTCTATTTAAGTCACTCCCAACACTGTAAAGGTCATATGTTGGCTTTCCAATGTTACTGGAAAACCTCAGCAGCCTTTTTTTCCATAATTGAGACTTAAGGGGGAAATGTAGTAGAATCATCAAACTTCTGTTAATAGCTAGCTGGATAGTTTTCTCAAATAAAAGTATCCAATAAATATTCTTTAATGAGATTCAAACCCACAGCATGATTGGCAAGATATTTGACGATAAAGAACTTAACCACTAAGCAATGTCTTTGTATTGACATAACATGTACAATATAATTACCTCAGTTGTTGTGGTACAATGCCTGCAGCAACTTGTTTCTGCCGTTCCTGCTCCTGATCTTTCACTAACTGTATCATCTTCTCTGTAGAAACTCCAACTTCCTGACAACATTTCTTCAAATGCATCACCCTTCCCTGGTAAATTAAACACAAAATAACAAATTGTTGACACCAGTATTATCTGACAATGACTGATTCACTGAAACGATAGTCATTATTACTGTCAAGATTAATTAAAGCACTGATTAAAGCACTATGTAATATTATGGTAGACATATGACAAAAGCACATAAAAATCATTGCAGTCTGATTAGACTCAATAATGCTCTTTAACTGTATATAATTTAAATTTTAAATGCTAGCTGAAGCAGACTAGGTGTTCGGGGGCATAAGGGATGTTGCATTTTTTCATTATTCCTCATGGACAGACTCAATCAAACCGAATGTGCAATTTTCATGTACATGTAATTTTGTTGTGATTAATGCTGTCGAGGGATCACACTTTTTCCAGATCTTTTTACTCAATTTATATATAAATATTTGGAAACAGAAAGATACCTTTGAAGCAATGAACTATTAATTAATATTAAATGAACTTTGCAGGTTCCGTTTGACTGAGTCTGTTGAAGAAAGATAGTGTAAGAGTGCAACACAAGCAAGCACCAGCTTGAGTGGTATTCAATCTTGAACACTTAAGTTTATATAAATGTTATTATGACTAAAACCAAGATTTTTATCTGTATACCATACTTACATTTTCTGTTTTAAACTGTTTGCCACACATAGGACAGTCTAACACAGCTGTTTTAGCAGCCTCAAGAACTTTTTTCTCCTCTCTCTGTTGCTTCTCTATAAGCTCAACTTGATCAATACATCTGTTATAAATAATATATAAACATTAAACACAATAATTTCATAACCAGTAAACTGAGACCAAAACACATGGTAAGAGAATGTTTTGCACTCAACACATATATCAGCATGTTCTGATTAACAGAAAGCTTAACTTCTATTAACAGTTTGTGAAGAAAATCATCTTTAAGGTAACTGAATAGCTTTCCCACAGTAATGCTGCTAAATTATTATAAAATTTATAGATTTATCTTATTGTAAAGTATGTTATTTCTGTATCTTTATTAGCAAATGTAACAGAATCTAGTCAGACAGCATGGATATATACTGATGTCATAAACATGGTAGCATTGCTGTAAGTAGTTATGCATAAATGATAACTTAGAAGATACTAATAGAGGAAATAATCTCACTGACCCAGCACTGCTTTTTTATAAACTGCTCTTTGAATACTTAAGTATTGTTTTTACATTTATATTAAATAGTAAACAAATTGAATAAAAACACTCTAAATAGATTGGTTTATACATACTTTTTTAGCTCAATTCTGTAGGAATCTATAAGCTTATAGACACAATTCAAAATTCGTTCCAGGAATCAACCAGGGTAAAAATTTGTGCTCAATGAAACAACAACTTGCCCCTGACCGGGTTTGAACCCATGCGGCTAGTGATCATTAGATAACCAGTCCAACACCTTTACCACCTGGTCATCACTAATAATTAATTAGTAGGCACAGTCTCATATTTTTCTAAACCTAAGTGAAACATACGTACAGCATATACATATACAAGCATATAGTTTTTTTATTTCCACATGGTTAAGCAGCAAACAATTTACAATTTTACTTACTTATTAACATGTTGTTCTCTTCGTTGCACTGTCATGTGACTTAAATTCTTATGACATAAGTGGCATCTGACTGATTCCCTACTTTCTTCATCAATCTTTTCTGAAACTATTTTAAAATATCTTTATACATATATATAAACCATTTTACTTTAAGTTCATGTATGTTTAAATCAACAATAAAGTTTATAATTATCAAAGTATTCAACATTTATTTGAATAAAGTTTGATATGTATCTTATTCAGATATTATTCTGGATTTAAACCCTTTTATTTATAGAAGCATAAGTACAAAGTCATACAAAGTCTTGTTATGATAGAGTAGCAATTTGGGTGCATCAAACATTATCATCATTTGGTAATAATTTATTTGCTGAACCAAATAATTACGAGGACAATTGTTAAAATGTGATAAAATCTAAACTGTTATTGCAGGAGAATGTTTAAATTCCAGTCTTATCAATAAATTTCTGCCAAAGAAGATCCTGATTGTCATTTTATGTAAAGTTACTATAAGCATTATACAGCATTCTTATCATGTCATTTTTAAAGTCATCTTTACATATTTAATGTAAACTAGAACTATCACTAAATGTGATAAATACCCCCACAAGTCTGCTTTGGAAATGAGGATGTTACTAGTAACAGAATACCTTGTAATAGAATTGAAACATAGAGTTATGGTTGTGGGCAATTAAAGATAATTGTGGTTCATGTATGTTGCATTTCCTTTCAATGTGGTTGGCCATTGATGAAGTTTAATTGAATTACTCTGTAATAAGTCCAGAAAGACAAAGAAAAAGAACAAAGGGCAATAACTCTATAAATACTGAAAATAGAGTTATAGTTCTTGTGCACTGCACTTCCTCTTATTGTGCTTGACCATTGTATGAAGTTGTTTTGAATTCCACCCAGTACGTTTTAAGTTATGCTCCGGACAAGGAAAAGTATCAAAGGGCAGTAACTCTGTATTTTGTCAAAATGGAGTTATGGCTCTTGTGCACTGCACTTCCTTTTAATGTCCTTGACAACTGTATGAAGTTGTACTGAATTCCAAACAGTAGTTTTCAAATTATGCTCTGGACAAGGAAAAGTAACAAAGGGCAATAACTCTGTAATTAGTCAAGATGGAGTTATGGTTCTTGTGCACTGCACTTCCCCTTATTGTGCTTGACCATTGTATGAAGTTGTTTTGAATTCCAACCAGTAGTTTTCAAGTCCTGCTCTGGACAAGGAAAAGTAACAAAGGGCAGTAACTCTGTAATTAGTCAAGATGGAGTTATCGTTCTTATGCACTGCACTTCCTCTCAATGTGCTTGACCATTGTATGAAGTTATAATGAATTCCAACAATAAGTCTTCAAGTTATGGTCCGGACAAAAGAAAGCAATGGAAAAGTAACAAAAGGCAATAACTCTGTAATTAGTCAAGATGGAGTTATGGTTCTTGTGCACTGCACTTCCCCTTATTAAGCTTGGACATTGTATGAAGTTGTTTTGAATTCCAACCAGTAGTTTTAAAGTCATGCTCTGGACAAGGAAAAGAAACAAAGGGCAGTAACTCTGTAATGTAAGTCAAAATGGAGTTATGGTTCTTGTGCACTGCACTTCCTCTCAATGTGCTGGACCATTGTATGAAGTTATAATGAATTGCAACAATTAGTCTTCAAGTTATGGTCTGGACAAAAGAAAGCAATGGAAAAGTAATAAAGGGCAATAACTCTGTAATTACTTTAGATAGAGTTATGGTTCTTATGCACTGCACTTCCTCTCAATGTGCTTGACCATTGTATGTAGTTATATTGAATTCCAACCATTAGTCTTCAAGTTATGGTCTGGACAAAAAAAAGAAGGCAATGGAAAAGCAACAAAGGGCAATAACTCTGTAATTACTTTAGATAGAGTTATGGTTCTTGTGCACTGCACTTCCCCTTATTGTGTTTGACAATTGTATGAAGTTGTTTTGAATTCCAACCAGTAGTTTTCAAGTTATGCCACGGACAAGGAAAAGTAACAAAGGGCAATAACTCTGTAATTAGTCAAGATAGAGTTATGTTTCTTACGCACTGCACTTCCTCTCAATGTGCTTGACCATTGTATGTAGTTATATAGAATTCCAACCATTAGTCTTCAAGTTATGCTCCGGACAAGGAAAATGCAACGGAAAAAAAAAAAGCAATGGAAAAGCAACAAAGGGCAATAACTCTGTAATTACTTTAGATAGAGTTATGGTTCTTGTGCACTGCACTCCCCCTTATTGTGTTTGACAATTGTATGAAGTTGTTTTGAATTCCAACCAGTAGTTTTCAAGTTATGCCCCGGACAAGGAAAAGTAACAAAGGGCAATAAACCTGTAATTAGTCGAGATAGAGTTATGGTTCTTGTGCACTGCACTTCCTCTCAAAGTGCTTGACCATTGTATGTAGTTATATTGAATTCCAACCATTAGTTTTCAAGTTATGCTCCGGACAAGGAAAATGCAACGGACCTCTGGACCGACCGACCGCCCGACCGACCGACCACCGGGTGACTCCTATATACCCCCCCAAACTTCGTTTTTGGGGGTATAAAAACAATTATTTTTTTGCCTACAATCAAGTACATTCTTAAACTGGTGCTTATGTTAGGTACACAATACATTGTGACGATGATAACAAGATATTTAGATATTTTACCTCAAAAGACTCTTTATACCTTGTAAAGTTGAAGTAAAATTATATGTATGTATTACCAATACTTGTACCTGATCTATGATAATTCCTTACCTTTTGTTGCTATAGCAACAGCCTTTCCTCTCTTACCAATATCAAGTTTAGCATTGTTATTACCGCAACCTGGGAACTGTAGGGGATCCTGAAACTCACATGTTTCATTCAGATCTACATTTCCGCGCAACAAATTTTGTATTCCTTTATTGGTGCTGGTAGATGAAAGTTCACTCTTTGAGGTCTTTCTGGACAAGGAAAGCTTTGTTCCCTTTTTAGGTAATGTCTTATCTGCACCTTGCATGTTGAACTCTCTGAATCACTTTAAAATATTTTTGTTACTTCGAATATAGAGGCCACTATCACTATACCACTGATTGAATTGTTATCATTTCTTTATAGTTTGAAGACACACTTTTTAAGTATAATCCACTAGCAGACATGATAACACACACATGATGTTCACAAATAAAAATCTTAATGTAATAATTCACACAATTTTACATCAAAATTCATGATTACTTCACAAAACACAAATACTAAAATAGGTCAGAATTGTAAAACAGAACACACTTGATTTTTTAAATTTAGATGAGCATGATTGTTACAAGTATAAATCACCATTTCTAACTTCATACCTATCTACTGTCTGTATGTTAAGAATTATCTTTTAAAGCTGCAAGTGTTTTTTTCCTGTCTTCAAAAGCTTTAACTCTTTCTGAAAATCTTAAATTGTCTTCATTCATTTCCTGTACTCTTTTTTCTTGTTTGGCACGAGTAATGTCCTGTCTACTCCTTGCATACAGTCTAAAAACAAGCAAATATATGAGCCGCGTCAAGACAAAAGCAACATAATGGGTTTGCGACCCGCATGGATCCAGACCAGCCTGCACATCCGCGCAGTCTGATCAGGATCCATGCTGTTCGCTTACAAACCCTATAACAAGTAGAGAAACTGATAGCGAACAGCATGGATACTGATCAGACTACGCGGATGCGCAGGCTGGTCTGGATCCATGCTGGTCGCAAACCTATTATGATGCTTTTGTCATGATGCGGCTCATATTAACTCCTTACTTTTGCTGATATTGTTACATGCTAGCCTACAAGGACATTCATATAATAGAAAAATACAAGTAATGTAATAAATCTCAAATATCAAGAAGTGATAGTAGATGATACAGTGTGCAAAATATGAGTAAAAATAAGAACATCTTTATTTCAAACATTTGTCATTGAAAACCCTTCTAAGAAAAAAGACTAAGAGGTAAGAATACTATGATGACATCACGGAGATACTAATAAATTAGCTTGTCAAAATGTGCTTGATATAGACGTAAAAAAATAGCATACAAAATGGTGGACTTTAATGACAACACACATGATTATCTTACAAAACAAGAATGGCAATGGGTAGAGGAGATTGAAGGTAAGACAGTCTGGTCAGCTCAATAGACTGTTGTACTGTAAATCAGGTGCCTTTGGTTTGAATCCCAAACAGTGCAGGTCACTTTCATTGTGATTTATCATGAAATCCTTTTCACAGTTATTTGCACTGTATCTCTGCTCTCGCATATACAGAAGTTATCAGCTCAGTGCAAAAGTGAAGGCAACTAGCATTGGTTGATGCAAAGGCTGAACTGTAATCTAGTAGATTTAATATGGCTTTCTGTCATGATTTGGAGGGTAAACTATCAACACCACCACCGATGTAAGATATACTTAGCACTTATGCAAGCATAGAAGCATACCAGTAAATCTGCATCAGATGAGATGAATCAAAAGTAGGGTGTAAGACTTTACCACTCCCATCAATATCCCTGGCTATGTAAATCAGATCACTTCAACAATGCTACCTCATATGATTTAATTTTTACATTGTACATTGATTTTGGCAGGACTTTTTTGCAAGATTATGATATATATTTACAGTAAGTTGTATGACCTATCGTAATTTCAATGGAGTTACTTTTCCAAAATTCTGAATCCACTGTAGAAGTCGAGAAGGCAACTCTACATGCAAAATAAGTTTTCCAGTGTTAATCTACAAGTAAGTAAACTAGGTGATTCCCAGGGTGCTCTAGGAGTAGGATTTATCTTAAGCCTACTTTAGCTCTTGTGACCTAGCCTACTTATGAATCAGACTGGAACCATTTACAAATGTATATAACTTTACAGAGGACAAAAATTAAGGATCATTCCTATGAAGTTTGGTCAAAATCAGCATTGTTGTTTAGGAGGTATTATTAATAGAAATTGTGGACAACAACAAATGACAAGACAACAAACTAATGCTACATTGCCATCACAAAAACTTATCTGTAAGCATAGTGTCAACATCTGATGTTTCTAATACTAAAAACATGATAAAATTCAGGCTATACTTACATAATACAAATGTCAAACGTAAGTGTAAATGCCACAACACCTGCAATAATCTTATTTCTAGTATTCCACATAAGAGTGCCACGTAAAAAGCCATGCTTCTTCACTTCTTTACCTTGGTCTTCCAAACGCATTGTAAAGGCTTTGTTTAACACAGATGTATATTTAATGTTTTTTTTACTTCATCTGCTAAGCGCACAACTTATACTTGTCCTGAAAAATATTGCTAAATTTAGATATTTATGTTGAATGATATGAGAAACAGTTCTTGAGAGCGCCTCCGTGATCGAGGGGTTAGAGTTCTAATCCAGTTACCTCTCTGGCGTGGGTTCGATCCCCGGAGATGCTTTGGTAGTTTAGCACAGAGGAAGGTAGTCTAGTACTGGTGTAACTCTCCAGGAACGATGGTTAGGAAACTACCCGCTTATATGACTGAAATACTGTTGGAAAAAGGCTTAAAATGAAACAAACAAACAAAACAGATGTTGTTTTTTTTGTATAATTAATATATTAACCATGGAACAGGTTATTTTACGGTGATGTCATAACATGTCCGCTGACAGTTTGAAATACAAATTTGAAATCAAGTTTTAGCATAAGGCAAGTGTGAAACAAGTTTAGACAGGGGTTCTATGGAGCGAACTCCCATGTGATATTTTGGGGGAGTTAAGGGCTAAGGACAAAGACAAAACCAGAGTGAAGCATTGCAAAGTAGATTCATTTCTAGATATCAGTACATGTCACATGCGTCAATTCCATCAATATTAGGCATGCCCTGCTAATATAAGAAACCGTTAAAATACCAGAAACAGGGATAATTATGATTAAAGGCAATCATCCCCACCGTGTTTGAAATGAAATTATTGTTTTTATCTGTTTTAGCTGTATACTTTCTCTTTTTAACTAACACTATCAACTTTTTATTTCAACTCTCACAAATAAAATGTCATGTACAGTATTAGTATTTACTTTTATTCTGTGTGAGTATTCTATGCTTAATGAGGGTCCATCTGCCTGTAAGGACACAAAATGCAGTTTTCGCTGTTGAGTAACCCGAACATGTAAACAGTTATGCCCTTAAAGAGTTAATTTTGAGGCAAAAAGTGGTGATAATTTACCTCCATGCAATTTCGACAAAGTATTAGCCAAAGATATAAATTTTGAGCCAAAAGAAGGTTACTGTGCAGCAGTCAATGCGAACATAAGTGTACAGTAACCCGTGGCAATATGAAAGGGTAGCCCTTAAAAGGGCTGTTGGTGCCAGCTTAAATTTTAATCTTGTTAGTGAAATAAGTAATGACGCGGAATAAGTGATGTTGAGTATATGTTTCAGATCTTCTGCTGATGCCCTTGTAAGTGCCTTCTTAGTCCTTCATTGACAGACATCCCATTTTCTTTTTTTACATTTTGACGTTTATTGGAAAATGCGAAGTCTTTCCATAACTGGCTAATTTCCCATAGCACAAATCAACATGCTTCTCGAGTCGATTTGAACACAGGAACTTGAAATTCTATCAAATAACCAATATAAATGATAATATCCAAATATACCCCCTATATACTATAAATAAACACAAGGAATGAAACGCCTTTTCCCCACCCCAACATAATTTACGCCAAACAAATCAATAAAACAACGGATCAAAATATTCTATCTTGCCATTTCGATAAACAATACATAAATGCATCAAATACCATCAATATTTTTTTTAATAGCGTAGCTATGTAGGAATAATTCAACATTTTCTGATTATTTCCCACAATCTGAGTTTGTCGCCGACTCCATTCCGTGACGTCACTGGATTTTGATTCGAGGAGAATAATATTTATTAAAATTATTTTTAATAAGTTCCAAAAAATAACAGGTATGTTTAAAACTTTTATACAAATTATTCTATGTAAATAGATTTAAACATCTTCATGTAAAACCTTTTTAACAAATTACTTTTATAAATACATTTGAAAGGGAAACCCCAAACAAGAACGGTAAATCTTTGAAACAGTACTTTCGTTTTAAAAAAAATTTGAGTACTCTATTTGATATGGCCCAGCAAATAAATTCAGCCATGTCGTAAGAAAGAAATCAGTCATTTGTTCTAGTTTGACAATATTTTGCTTTCAAACTTGTTATTTTTGGAACTTGTTAAAAATAATTTTAATAAATATTATTCTCCTCGAATCAACATCCAGTGACGTCACGAAATGGAGTCGGCGACAAACTCAGATCGTGGGAAATAATCAGAAAATGTTGAATTATTCCTACATAGCTACGCAATTAAAAAAAGTTATCGGTGGTATTTGATGCATTTATGTATTGTTTATCGAAATGGCCAGATAGAATATTTTGATCCGTTGTTTTGTTGATTTGTTCGGCGTAAATTATGTTGGGGTGGGGAAAAGGCGTTTCATTCCTTGTGTTTATTTATAGTATATAGGGGGTATATTTGGATATTATCATTTATATTGGTTATTTGATAGAATTTCAAGTTCCTGTGATTTGAATTTACCGGTAAATCACAACTTAAATGCTTTTTATCACAAAAAGCAATTGATTGCATAAAAGACAGAAGCATATTTTCCAACAAGAGCTGTCCGTAAGACAGCGCGCTCGACTTTTTTATTGCTTGCCAATAAAAAAAGTTTTTGCAGTAAAAGGCAATACAAGAATCTCTGTATTTTTAAAGTGAACTAGTTGTTTGATACCCTTGAATATTACAGCAATGTTTATATGACATAATTTATGGTAAAGTGAACAAGTGGATAGGAATGAATTTTTTTAGATTTTTTAAGTTTTTTAGTGCTTGCCTATAATACAAAACATTGACAGTTAAGGGCCATAATTCAAATAAAATCTTTGACAGAATTACCTTCTCCTGGACATGTTTGGGAATCATGATTGTAAACAAGTATTCCAACTTTCAAATTAATATCTCAAACAGTTCAGTCAAAAAGTGGACTGGTACTAAAAACTTAACCAAGATTCTAAGTCGATAAAAGGCCTTAATTTTTAAAACAAATCCTTGACAGAGTTACCTTCTCTTGCGTACAGATGGGGGTAATGATGTGAAATAGCATTAAAAGTTTCAAAGCAATATCTCAAAGGGTTAAGGCAATAAGTGGATTTTACCCATATTCAATGTATTTTCTAAGTCAAAAAGGGGCATAATTCTGTCAAAAACCTTGACAGAGTTATGTCCTCTTGTCTGTTGATGAAGGTCGTGATGGTAAACAAGTATGGTCAGTTTCAAAGCAATACCTCCAATGGTTTTGAAATAAAGTGAGGTGGTACAAAAAACTTAACCAAGCTCAATACACTTTCTAAGTCAAAAAAGGGCCATAATTCTGTCAAAAACCTTGACAGAGTTATGTACTCTTGTCTGTAGATGGAGGTTATGATGGTGAACAAGTATGGTAAGTTTCAAAGCCATACTTGTAATACTTCTGAAATAAAGTGGGGTGGTACGAAAAACTTAACCAAGGTGTGACGCCAACGCCGACGCCGGGGCGAGTAGGATAGCTCCCCTTTTCATAGAAAAGTCGAGCTAAAAACTGTAAAAATATGCAATAATTACTCACGTTAAGTAGTTTATTTATCCATACTGGCATGCGAGCAGTTCCCGTACAGAAGCAGTACCCGTATTTTTCATTTAAACGCTTGATTTTTACTTGCATTCTTCAAAAATTCATTTCAAATCAAACAGATACATAAACGAGACAAAATCTAAGTGTCAGTTCGGCAGTATGTATATAAAGTCTCATTTTAAATCACTTTCACCTGTGCGTCGTCAAAACGTGACCTTGTTTTCTCTGGGGGATTTCGTCCTTGCGCGCATGCGCAAAAATACTTACACGCGAGGCTTGTTAAAGGGTTTTCCACTAATACCACCTGTTTACAAATAAGTAGGCAATGTGATGTAAACTTGTTTAATTATCAGAATGTTGACCAATATTACTATATATAATAATTTTATGGCTTTGATGCGTTAAATATCATGCATACAAGCATGCTATTGCACGTGAATGCGTTGGGGTAACGGTACCGGGTAATTGATACCCGCGTTTAGTCTACGCTCTATTTCCTGAATTACATCTCTTAGATAATGGTCTGTTCAACAATTGTAAATGAAAAATAGGTCCGATATAATAAAATTGTATAATTATAATTGGTTAGATTTTATGTACGCGAACTACTTCTCTTCATACAAAATAATGGATAATTTCGGTACCCCATATGAGGCCTCATAAGTAAGGGTTATTCTATGTTTAGAACATCGTGGAATTTCCATGATTTGTGTGACGAGCTGAATATTGATGTGTAACATTCAAATTGTGGTGAGTGAGCGTAATAAAAAATAATGTTTAAGTAACTGTGATTTTTGTACGGGAACTGCTCGCATGCCAGTATATTTAAGAAGACACATGAAAGACATTTTGGTTCCAGCATTAAATCACCGCAATGCGTAGTAAGTATAATATTGTCAGACTAGAAAATAAATCACATCAATATGAAATAGAAAACAAAATTACCAAAAGTTATAATGGAACTCTTTTCACTGACAAGCAGTTATTAATTGAAACATTGAGATAAAGATATTCTATGACCTTTCGAAAAATGCTTTTTTCAAGTTGCGTTAAACCAGAGTTACTTCCCTTTGGCTCATGCTAAAGTCTGTATACTGCAAGTCGAATCGGTTTAAAGTCAAATCGGTCCAATCAGCATCACGTTGTACATAGTTCATCCAAATTATCTCTAGAGCAGAATAGAGGCAAATTGGATTCAATATACTCTGTACAGTAGATACATATATGTTTGACACTGTATCAAGGCCAAAAAAAGGATAAATCAAGTTCAATACTGAATAAAGCTTGTTGTAAGCACAGACCTTTGTAGATCTAATATAAATCCATGATAATAGCTGGGACATACGGTTATAAGAAAGTAATTATATGTTGAAATAAATATTGAATTAATCGTAAACATATATGACAATTAATATTTATATATCATGGAGCTAAATATATCTGTGTACATATATATTTATAAATATATTATATATATGTCAAATATTTTTTTTAAAAAGGGGGGGGGGTACGTGTATTGCAAAAACATGTGTTTATTACGAAAATTGATATATGATAATTGATTAAAGAACGCATATCTAAAACATTTGTCACACCTTTTATCTTAGGATTGTTGTAGAAATATTTAATTGACGCCGGAATAATCCTTTAATTCTCTAACAATGTGAACAACATTACTGTGCATAAGAGTTCCCTCACAATTGGAAACTACTACATGTAGTTTTTGTCACTTTGTTTTGTTAACAATGTGTTATGTTATTTTGGAAATAAAAAAAAATTATTAAGATAGTAATAATAAAAAAATATTATATATAAAAAGGGATATGTTTGTATTTTTTTCTGACTATAGAAATAACAAACTTTTTGTAATTTTGGTAATTAAATATGTTTTCACAGATATATAACAATCTTATTATATTTAACTCCATGATGTCTTCAGTGTTTCTATTCAATAACAGCTGATTTAGTATTCTTTTCCACGTTAAAATTTTTTAAAATGTGAACATATTTACACTGTGTTTGTAAATTTTGTAATAAAATATGTTTGTTATCATGTGTCTTTATTCAATAAAAGCTGTTTTCGCATAATTTTCCAGTTTATATAAATAACAAAGTTTAACTTATCTACAATGTGTAATGTAATTTTGGTAATAAAATATTTGGTTTTCATGTGCTTTTATTCAATAAAAGCTGTTTTAATATAATTAATTTATGTAATTAACAATGAAGACGCTTACTCCGACAACTTCGTGATTCTCGTGCAAAATACAAATTAGAAATGTGTCACATGACTGTTCTTGTTTTCTTGGCTGCATAACATTCTTAATATTGCGCACGTGTGATTGAGCGGCACTTTTGTTTTATGTTAAGAATGAAAATAAAAGAAGTTTAAATGAGCAAGTGTTAAATCAAGATTTATATTTACCGCCATGCTATCAGCCTTTGAACAACCAACCTTCCGAGCAATTTCCAAATGGACAATACAGGTATCCGTTCTTAATTCCACCCTTTCCCGCACCCCCGTATCCAGGATCGCAGACTTATCAGCATCTACAACCAGCTTCACCCCCGTCAACTGCAACTAACACTGACATGCAAACCAAACTAATAGAACTTGTCAACAAAATGGACTCACGTTTACAATCCATAGAGAAGAGTGTATCTAAATTAAATACGATCCAAAATGATATATCACACCTTCGAAACGAAGTATCCAGCTTAAAAAGTGAAAATCATGAAATGAAAACACAAATGAACGACATGGAAACCTTTTGTCAGACCATAAGTGACCTGTCAGATAATTTCAATGAACACAAGTATACATGTAGCTCCTCTATAAGTGCCCTACAAAAAGAAAACAAAGATTTTAAAACTGAAGTTCAGCAATTGAACACAATATGTACACAACTAAATGAACAAGTTTCAAATTTGAGATGTAACAGTATGCGTGATAACCTCCTTTTTATAGATATAAAAGAAACAAACGATGAAAATTGTGAGGAAAGCCTGCGAAATTTCTTGACTGAACACATCATTAATGATGATACCGTTAACCCAGACAAAAATATAAACATTGACAATGTTCAGTTCAAATATGTAAACAGAATAAGGGGCGCCAACAGAAATTTAAACAAACCCCGCCCAATCGTTGCAAAATTTGTGAACACAAATGACAGTTATTACTATTAAATCAGCCGGAGTCAAATTGAACATGAAAAAGAGAGGTACATTAATTAATAATACAGATGTTCAAAGCTGTGTCAAAATACCAATATAGTCAATAGACAAACAAATTTCTAAACGATGTGCCTAGAACAACGGATTAATGTCAATTACAGTAAAGTCCGCGCTAGATCAAAGTAATGTTAAAACAAAAACTGTACTTCAGTAAAGAAAACCGCGAAGTTACTGCCGATCACAAAAAGCGAATGCATATCATAAAACGCGGGAAAAGCGATATCTAACCAGAAAAAAATCAGAAAAATGTATATATTGAACTAATTTAACTAAATCAAAACTGTCTAAAATTTAATAATCTAAAACAGTTTCAGTTTATTGGCAAATCGGCATATACAATATACCTTTGGCCATTTACATTATACAAAAGGATGGCCAAGATAATACAATTTACATTTAACATAAATACAATACATGTAATACAATACAGTTATAATACAAGAACCTAAGAAGCAGCAATAATTGCAAGTTTTTCATTTTTCAAATGCATAGCATAAAATACAAATTTGGCAATATTCCTAATAGTTCTATTATTATTTGAAGACAATAATCTAGTAAATTTATTAATGCATGGAAAAGGATAATTAACATTATATTTTTGACGAAGGTTTCTATAGAGTGGACAGCATAACAAAAAATAATATTCAGATTCAACATTAAGTGAACTCGTAGGTTTCGATCAATACCTGCAAATCTACCACTTCCAATTTCAAGAAGATGGGAACTGAGTCTAAAACGAGACAATTCTTTTCTTTGATGCTCATTTGTAACAATTTAATATCTAGATACTTTTCATATTTAAACTCACATTTGAATTTTCCATAATAATATAACTTAGATTGATTCATTATTGTATCATTCCATGTTTGAACGTACTGATCACGCAGCCTTTGTTTTAACATTGGCAAATAATTCATATCAAGGTTTAGAGAATTTCATAAGTAGCTATATCCAAGACTATCAAGTTGTTTTTTAACAGACGAGGACCAAGTAGACATGGTATTATAAGGTAACAAAGCACATTGTTCCAAAATATTGTATGTACTAATGACCCTGGATGTTTCATTATATTTTACCAGTATTTAAGAGCACGTTCTTTACAGATAACAGATAAAGGAAAGCGACCAAGCTCTCCAAGCACAGCAGCATTGGAAGTCTGAGGACGAACACCAAGGACTATTTTACAAAAACGGAGATGCAATTTGTCGATTTCTTTGCAGTTATATATTCCCCAGACTTCAGATCCATACAATAGTATTGGAACAACGAGAGAGTCGAATAGGGACAATTTAGTTTTAATGTCTAGTTTTATTCTACTAGACACGGACAACAAATTGTTATATGCCTTCAGAGCTTGGTCGCTTAAAGATTTTACAGAACAGAACAGAACAGAAATTTTATTAAGACTTGTACAAAGTACATCATCTACAATACATTATATTCACATATATTTTAGCTGCATGAAAATTTACAAACAAAATCTGGATATCACATTTTACGTATTCAATAGTTTCATAATAAAATATAAGTAGATAAACTAATAAACAAACAAACAACATGCATATATATAGCTATGAAAAAAGATGTGCATTTTCTGTATACTTTTATAAATAAATAAGATTAATTATGAATATTTTTGGCATGGAAACAAATCATTTGGAGAATGAACAGACATTATTAGTTAAAAGTGTATACCTAATGGAAAGAGCTTCTTTAACAAATTTTGATAAACGTACAAGCTCATTTTTATTTTTTGAGTTTAACAGTTGAATAAATTTGTATACTGATGGATTTCTGTAATAGTAAGTTTTTAAGTGTTGTTTTCTTAAAACGTCATAGCATTTACATATACAAATAAAATGGTATTCATCTTCAATATCTAAATTATTGCAACACAAACAATATCTTTCTTCGCGAGGAATCCTATTTCTACTAAATCTACCAGTTTGAATTCTAAGCGGAAGACCATTCATTCTTAATCTACAAAAATAAAATCTAAAACACCTAGGTAGTATATTTAGATAACATTCATATTCAAAACAAGATTTAACATTTCTATATATACATAAAACAGGACTTTTTTCAAGATTACTGAACCATTCTTGCTTGAAGGAATCAATAAGGCGACATTTAAATTCTGATAAAAACATAACCTTGTCTATGTTGTTACAATTATCAAAAATGTATGAAAATCCATAGTTATTTAAAATATTTTTAACATTAGAAACCCAATTTGTCTGCCCTTTATTGCTATCTTCAAGCGCTTGAGTATAAACTGTTTTTAATATTATATTGTCTGTATTTACAAGTTTTAACCAGAATTTAATAATTCTTACATATCTATGAATATATAATGGATATCTTCCAAGTTCCCCATATACACTAGTATTACATGTATTTAATCTAACTTTTAACAACCTTTTACAAAATTTTAAATGTATTCTTTCAATTTCCTTAGATTTAGAATAACCCCAAATTTCACATGAATAATTTAATATTGGTGAAACGAAGGCATCAAACAACTGACATAATGTTTTTGGACTAAGATCAAACTCTTTACATTTACATAACAGTATGTTCATTGATTTTTAAAGCTTTTCCAATTAAATGTTCTTGATTTAGAATAAATTTACCAGTATAGTTAAAAAATAGTACCTAGATAATTGAAATCATTAACAGCTTCGATTTCTTGGCCATCATAGGTCCAATGCTCAGATGCTAAAAGTGCACCCCTTTTTCGAAATACCATAATTTTTGTTTTTGATGTATTAACTTTAAGGCCCCAAGTATTACAATAAGACAATAAGAGATTCAAAAGAGTTTGTATTTCATCTGGGTTTTTACCTATGATAGCCATATCGTCAGCAAATAATAAAAGAAATAAAACTATGTCATCTAAAGTAAGACCTGCTTCAGTTTCAGACTGAATATATAATTCAAGGTCTTCAACAAAAAGAGAAAATAAAAGAGGGGACATAACTTCCCCTTGACGAAGACCTACAGCATACAGAAAATAATCAGAATAGCTAGAACACGACTTAACACAAGATTTTACTTTTTGATACATATCACGTATTATACTGAGTAACTTCCCTTGAATTCCGCAATTGTACAATTTAAACCAAAGGCCATTTCTATAAACAGAGTCAAAGCATTTCATCATATCGACAAATATAACATACAATCTTTTATTATCATTTAAAAATTTCTGAACCAATGAATTAAGAATAAAAATTTACAGCATTAACCATAGAACCAGTATAAAAGAATTGTTTACCAAGATAACAAAATGAATCAACTATTTCAATAGGCTCATTATCAACAAACCAGGTATAGTTATGTCTAGATTTTCTCTTTTCAAAAATACATATTTTGGTTTTATCTACATTAATTTTGAAACCCCATTTTCGTGAATACTCATATACCTGGTTGAGTCGGAGTTGTAGACTGTCAGGATTGGTAGTAAATAGTGCAATGTCATCAGCAAACAATACCATGTACATAGACAGTAAATTTATATCATCATTAGAAAGTTGTGAGAAATTAATACAAGAAGATATATCATTAACAAATAAAATAAAAAGAAGGGTCGAGAGTGGTTCCCCTTGTTTCAGTCCGAGTGAGATATCAAAGAATTGAGCATTCGAGCTATTATCATAGTTTTTTATACACGACTTAACGACTTATACACGACTTAACATTTTCATAAATCGCTTTTATCATTTTAATAATTTTGCAGCTAATTCCAGACTGTATTAATTTTATCCATAAAGCCTCGTGTATTACAGTATCGAAAGCTTTCTCGTAGTCAATAAAGGCACAATAGAGTTTACACTTATTTAACAAAACCTTCTGAATTATCGCATGCAAAAGAAAAATAAAATCAGCAGTTCTACGCTTATCTCTGAACCCAAATTGGCTGTCATTCAATACATTTTTATTTTCACAAAATTAATTAATACGATTACGTAATACAAGTGAAAATATCTTAGCAACAACATTTACAAGAGTTATCCCTCTATCATTAGCAGGGTCCGTATAATCACCCTTTTTATGAATTGGAACAATTGCTCCTTTACTCCATGCCTCAGGATATTCACCTTTATCATAAATAACATTAAAAATTTTGACAAGATATATGGTGCAATAAATTCGTTTGAATCAATAAAAAAATCTGCCACATTTCCATCAATATCACTGCTTTTAAAACGATTTAAACTGGAAATGGTTTCCTTTACCTCATTTAAGGAGAAAGGACAACCAAGACTGTCTATGTGAAGTGCTTCATCTCTAACAACAAAATCATCATCGTCATTAAAAGTACTCTCGTGTTGTGTGTTCGAAATATTACGAAAATGGTTAATAAAATCATCTAGACTAATATCATTTCCTTTTCTATTACATCTATTATTATATTTACGTACATACTTCCAAAATTTTCTAGAGCTACTTTTGCTAAGATCCGACAAAGTTCGTTTTTCTCTATCAAAATAATTCCTTTTAGGGATTTGTTTTACATTACAAAATTGTTTACGTGCATTCAAAAATAAATGTCCATGTACATCAGTTGGACTTTCGCTAAATAGTCTTTTACATCTATAAAACTCAATTTTACTAGCTTTGCATTCGTTATTAAACCATGGTGACCGCTTAACATTTGGTCTAATTGTACGCTTCAGCGAACAAGTTTTACCTTGAAGCTGAAATGAAATATCAAACACAATATTAGAAAAGTCATAAATACAGGTATTTATATCAGTTTCATTCAACATGAGTTTATTAGTTATTTCCTCAAATATCGCCCTTTTATCATTCAAAACTGTATTCAATTTATTAATATCACAATTTTCCCATACAATTTTGTTAAATGAATTCAAATTTTGAGATTAAACGATATTGAACAATGATCCGAAAATTCGGATAAATCATGTACTTTCATACAATCGATCAAAGAAAATACATGATCTATATCAGTAATAACATAATCGACCACGCTAGCGGCCCTATTGTTACGTATTGTATTATAGCTGGTTCTAATCGACCATTCAATATATATAAACTATTTTCCTTACATAGGCTTAGCAATTTATTACCAAAGCTATTTAAATGGTGATCCAATGATGATCGTACCGGTAGATTTACCGAGACGTTATCACTCAAGGGCATATCAATATAGCGGTCAAGGTTAATATCATTCACAACATCTTACCTTTGACCTACTCTATCGTTCTTGTATAGCTTTCGGGAATTGGTCACTTATGCGATCTTGTTTGCCATCAAGATTATCCCGCGCTTTCTGTTTTACTTCCATTTGGCACCATAATAATTAAACTTCACGACTATCGGCCGAGATTTTATAGGGTCAAATTTTCCAATTCGATGGGCTCGGTCGATTTTGAATCTAGTTTCAGCATCATTAATACCGAGCTTAGATCGATGTACAAAAATTGATAATTTTGATTTTACAGTCCTCCGTTCTGCGATCATCACGTGACTTTTCCTCGTCAAAATTAAAGATAAAGGAGGTTATCCCTCATAAGCCTAGATGTAACATCTACTATATCATCCGACATACTTTTATTCTCTAATTTTAATTTTTCGACAGTTTTAGCCAGAGCAGCATTTTCATCTTTTTCGGCTTTCAAGAGTTTTTCAAGTTGTTTGTGTTTATTGCTCAAATCATCACATACCTGTGTATCAAATTTCTGCTTACTCCATTTCCGTGAGACGACTATTGGTATCAGTAACTTTTGTTTCAAGTGATAATACACGTGTTTCAACTGACGAGATTTTCTGCGATATTTTACACATTTCAGATTCGAGTTTATCTAATTTTGAAAGCTTAGTTTCTATAGATTTTTGGTGTGTCTCTATAGAGGTCAATTTTGACATCATAGAATCGTACCATGGTTGCTCAAATGTATTTGGAACTGTAGATGGAGTTGTTGGCGAGGTTGGTGGCCCGGTGCTACCGGGAGTACTCAGTGGTGGTATCACCGTACCATGTAACAGTTGTAAGTGCGGAGGGAAGTATTGGCCCATATATGGTGTACTGGCAGTCTGCGGACTTGTTTGATAGGTGTTCGAGCCAGGGGATGCCATCCCAATACCCGATATAAGCGGCGAAATGTGTGATTGATCAGATGCGACTGAACGCTTTTCCGGTTGGTCACTCACAGAGCCTGGGGACGCCTCGTCTTTCGTTCGCTTTTTACCGTTTTTACCTTTTTTATTCGTCATTTAACTGTTGATTATTGGATGATTACTCTTGATCAGCTCTGTACAGATCGTAATGTCTTAATCTTATTTAGCACAAAACACAAACACAGTTTTGCAATGGGCAAGGCTTACGATAGAACCTATACAAATGTTAGAGGAGGATATTCAAATTCGAATTATTCTCAACAATACAGCATACAATTACAATTTTAACTGTTTATTAACAAAAAGTTTTTTCTCTAAAGAATCGTCTATATAACCGTCTATGGCCAAATCAGATTTCCAACGACCATGTCGCTTTAAACACCTATCTGAAATACCTTCTGCATTAGCAGCGGTGGTAGCACCGCTTGCTCTCAGTGAATGCGTTCCTAAATGCAACTCGGGTGCAACAAGCTTTAACTTAGAAACAATACACTCTTTTGCACGAGTGTAGCTCAACTTTTTAATTTTTATGAATCAAAAAACATTTTTGACGTGACCTACAGGCAGGCCTAAAAATGTAAGAATCAGAATTAAACTTCTCATTGATGCAGTCTAAATACCTTTGTAACATAGTTACCGGACAGGCTGAAGTTTGACCTCTAGAAATAAGAACTTCTTTGCCACTTAATTGACAAAGACAAATATTCACTCTTAATACTTATATCATTACGGCGTAAATTGCTGACCTCATCAAAACGCAAAAACCTGCATAACTTAACAAAATCATAGTTAAATCCCGGAGCACAATAACATCTGATGAATCTGAAAACATGTTACACAGTTCCTTTAAGTGATCAGAACTTATAATGTCCTTCTTTGTCCTGGGTCTAGAGTTGGTACGCTTTGCACACTCTAACATAGATTTTACTATAACGTTCTCTGTCGGATCTGCAAAGTCATTTATATTATGATACCATATAATGCCGTAAAATGCTGCTGTAATTACACTGTCTGATTTACCAATATCGATTAAATTGGATAGATACATGGCTACGTGAATGGAATGTGCGGGATTGCACAAAAATCCCTTCTGTGTACAGAAATCTCTAAACGCTTTTACTTGATATGTATACTTGTCCACTGTGCTATCCGCCCTAGAATCTAATATATGTACAGCCATTCTGTCTATAACACGTTTTTCGTCGTCTATATTTGCACCGGCATCATGAAACTTCCTTTTGAGTGTTTGTCTCAAGCCAGAACCTGAAAGCATAATTCTGAATTAATAATTCTTAAAAACTAAGAACATATTAACAAACTAAACTGTCGCTTATGACGAGTCACATCTCATTGCCATCATCCTGAAACTGAAAGGTTCCTTATTAAAAACTCCGTTGTTTCCTTTTCCCTTCGTTACCGCACCTATCACCGGTAAAACATAATAATCTTTCACAAACGTTTTAAAACTACCATTATCGTCTTTTAATAATGGCCAAAATGCTGAAGATTTCCACTCCGGAATTACTAAAGTACCATTACATTTTTCCCTTTCTAACTTATCTATACACTGGATAACCATACTAGGCGGTGGAACTAACCAATTGTTTTCGTTAGAACAATTTTGTGTCAAACAATTAACTGCTTCCGTACCTGGTACCCACCATCTAGAATTAAACCTTTTACAATTGTTATTGTAATGTGTAGAAAACCTATCAATAGTAAATGGACCCCATTTTACATTTAAATAACTAAATACATCTTTATTTACAGACCAGTCATCACTATCAAAACATCTGCTTAGATAGTCAGCTTCTGCATTGCCACTTCTTGGTATCCATACAACTGTAAAAAATATGCCAATCGAATCGCAAACATTGTTATTTTTAAACAAATTTTATGTAAATCATCAATGAAGCTGCCCTTATTCAAAATAAATTTGACATTCATATTGTCTGTGTAAAATACTACATTATTTTTGTGCAAATTTTGTAAATTGCTTCTCAACACTCTATGAATAGCCTCAAGTTCACGCCAAGTTGAACTTTTTTGCTTTTCAATTTCGGTCCAAGAACCGTGTACATTCGAACCATTCAATCTACAATAACCACCCGTATAGAATACGGTGCTCGCTTCCGGAGCAACAGTGCACTAGACTCACTTCCGGGAGTACTTTTCTGTAAACAACCCTGATAATCTTGCTCACATCCGGGAGCTACCATTTCAACCACATCCACATCCGGTGGGAACCTTAAAATGCGTTCAAAACTATAGCCTGGATTTTCTTCCAGATATCTATTACAAAAAGGTGCGACACGTTCATGATTAGTAAAAATATATGAACCCTTTGCATTCTCATTTTCAAGAACTGACCGATTTTCTTTTGATATATAACCTCCGTATCCGACGGAGCTTGCATCGGTTGTCATACTCAAACTAGATGTAAAACATTTCTTTATGTGCTTACCCTTTGTATTCAAAATACGTGCATTATCTAGCCAAAAATGCAGCTCATTTAAAGCTTTCTCGCTTACCTAACAGAAGCATTCCAACTTGCACGTGCTATAATACACTTGTATAGATACCTGGTTCTCCGACAGACTATCTTTCCTACAACGCTTTGAAGAGAAATTATTTGCCCTACAACGACAGCTAAACACTTAACGTGTAACAAATCTAAATTATCTCTTGATAATTGAAAAATGACTGATTTTAATGACGATTCTAAACGAGCAATTCTTTCTTCTGCAATAAACATACAATTTGTGTTATAATCAATTGTATGACCCAACCAAGACACTAATCTTGATGGAGACCAACAACACTTGTTATCAGCAAGCAAAAACCCGAATCCGAGCAAAGAACTTCGCACAAAATTACTAGAAATGTTTGCCTTTTCGTATTCAGTGTGACCACCTACTCCATCATCTAAAAACATGATAACTTAATGACCCAAAGATCTCGAATATTTAATGATAACCCGAAGTGTTTTTGTAAATATATGCCCAGCGGTGGATATTCCGTATGGCAATGAGTTATATACATAATATTTTTCAATCCCATTTTCAATATAACAAAAACCTAAATATTTAGTATGTTCCGGAAAAATATCTATGTGATGGTAAGCACTCTTTAAATCGAAAGAGTAAACAAATGTATTGAGGTCAAACATATTTTCTGCAGTGTTTATATCCTCAAATTTTATCTTAAATTTATGTAAGCAAGGATTAATATGCCTGCAATCTAACACTAACCTAAGTTTACCCACTTTATTGTAAGCTACTGTTAATGGGTTTATAACATAGGGCCTCTCTGTTACCTCAGAGATCACACTCTTTTCTAAAAGAGACTTTATCTCAGATTTAAAGAAACATTCGTTTTCCCTTGCCGATTTGTTGTTTTTCAGATACACTTTTTGCGGCATATAACTAAACGGTAATTTGTAGCTATTTTTAACAACGTCCAAAATAAATACATTTTTAGACACATTTCCCACTTACCAAAATTCTGCTTTAACCTGCCAACTGGGGAAATAGGATTATCTTTACCTTTTGACCCCGGTACGTTTTCTCCATTATTTTTACTTGAGCACCCGTACATGATTCATTTTTACTTACTTCCATCATTCCCAAACATGCCATATCTACATGCTCATCTGTGCCTAAGACTAACTGTGAAGTCTCTAAAATATCAATATTACAAGTACTTAACTTATTGTTCTGATAAGAACAGTTCTGCACACATTCGTTTTTCCAGTGACCGGCTTTGCCACACAAGAAACATAATCCTGACCTTTGTCTTGTGCTCTGTTGAGTCTGTGATGACGATCCTGGAGTCTCCGGACGTCTATACGGCCAGCTGCTTTTTCTTGCCTTTTTTGTTTTGTCTGCCTTAGCCTTCCTGCTAGCACGTGCCTCACCATTGAAAATCCGCCTCTCATCATCGCTGTCACTAGCGATAGGGTTGGTTTCGTATTCGTTCACCGTTTTCCAGCCCAAATCTGAAGTGTCAGCAAGCAACACCAGTTTTTGCCGCCTTTTCAATAACTCCCATGCTGAAATATTTACACACATGTGTCAAAAAACTAACAATAAAATAATCCTGCCTACCAAAATAAAACACGGGCAAAACATGAACGATTAAAATTAAACGGTAGACTCCCGACAAATTAGGCGTTATCTTTTATAGACTAAATGACTATCTTTGAAATATACCTGTTTTGACCTCTAACGGGAAACACTGAATGCACGTGACATTTTTCGTTTGTTATTAAAATATTTTCAATTTACCTTGAATAATAGAATCTTTAGCAGACGATAAATCCTGTGTTTCTACGGCTGCTTGAGCGACTGCTAATTTGTCAATAACCTTGTGCATTAAGTTTAAATTGTTCTTCATTACTTTTACGTTTAAATTTTGGCACGTTCAAAAATTGAAATAGCAGAAGAAGGTTTGTCACTTATCTTCGAAAGCATGTTACTTATGCTTCCCAGAAGCTCCTCGTTGTTTGCTTTTACAACCGCTTTAACTTTCTCCTCAATAAACCCCGACATCTCCGCTCTATTCATGGCTGCTCAAAATTGTCCTTCACAATCGGGAAAACCCAGGGGTAGAACTTTTCCACGAAAACATTTTAAAGCCTAAAACCCCATGACCAATCACTGATCACGTTTAAAATACGCCCTCAGTGATTCCCCGGGACCCAGTTTTTGTGCGACTAACGTTTAAAACATAAAGTTCTCGGCTATAATACGTAACCCCAGAAAATTTAAAATCTTTTAAAACTTTTTGTAATCATTTTCCGTTTAAACATCCCATAGCTTAATGTTAAAAAAATGGCCCAAAAGGGGTATCACGTATAATCTTATAGGTAAAAAGAGTTTTGCCCCCTAAAAATGTCTTAAAACCGGGTTTTAAGCTAATTTGAAAAAACAAAAGGGAAAATTCCGCAAAAAAGTTTAATTTTTTATCTAATCACATAAAAAATTTTCAAACCCAAAATTTACTGCATTTAAAGAATGTATTTTAAATCCCGGGACCCAAATTGTCCACTTTTAATAATCCATCACATTTAAAAATATTACTTTTGTCAAAATATTTCCAGAGAGTGATAAACACACAGCCATTCACAACCGGAACCGGAAATTCATGAAATCTAAAACAAAAAGTAATTCTGCCAAATAATCGATAAAATTAAAAGATTTTAGTAAACGAAAATGCTTCAAATAAATTGTAGATGTATCTGTTTTAAATCCAAGCAAATAAACTTATCTACGGTGGCAAAGATGTGATCTCGTGCGCACGAGATACCATGTCATGCGCCCAAGTTACTATAAGTCGTGCGCACGAGATAATTAAGTCGTGGGCACAAGCTACTTTGTTTTTAGGCACAAGATAATTAAGTCGTGAGTACAAGATAGTTTACCAATCAGATAAATATATATATATGATTATTTCAAAACATTTAACCTTTAACTCTATGGAAGGTATTAACTGCAAACTTAACACATGTCTTTAGGATCATAGTAGGAAGTTACTATCCAAGGCCCATGAATCTGACATTAATTTTGACTAAGTTATGGCCCTTTTTATGCCCTAAATTGAAAAGAGAAACCATCCTGTGATAGGTACGTACGTATTAATTAACGCGATCAGGTCAATTCGTCCCGTGGTCAACTACCATGGTCACCGATTTGGTCAAGTCGTCTCCTACTTTTGGTCAACTCGTCCTCATAAAGTCAACTCGTCCCTAATATGGTCAACTTTACTTGTGTCAACTTGTCACTATAAAAATCAATGTATTTAAATCATTCTTTTATGTAATACAACGATTTATATCAATCTTTCAGTTGTAATAAAATCTAAATGAATTTTGTTTAAATCGAAACATTCATAAAATATTGGTTTTAGATGCATTTAAATTATCTTTATTAAGTGCAAGTACCTATAATTGATATTATACTATATAGACAGGTAAGTTTGAAATATTCAACATGAATGTTTAACCAATTTTTTCCGAATTCGGATTCATATTTTGTTTTAAAAAATTGTTCAGAACGGATAACAACAGATTAATAGGATTAGAAGTGCAAATAAACAAATAAATAAATAAATAAATAAATAAATAAATAAATAAATAAATAATAAATAAATAAATAAATAAATAAATAAATAAATAAATAAATAAATAAATAAATAAATAAATAAATAAATAAATAAATAAATAAAACATTAGTGTGTATCGTTCTCAATATTAAAAGAGAGTGTCAATTAAAAACGTAAGAATTGTTCTTTGGAAAGTGTCAGTATACATGTTGCCCTGATAAATACATGTATATGTGGTATCATCTCAATTAAATTAAGGAATTGAACTTACATAAATCTTTTTCATGCATCCATTTTGGAAGGATAGTTATTTTTTCTTTAAAATATCCATACAATAATATTTGCAGCGCAAATATAGCGTAATACACTGAAACATTTCAAAAAACAGTTAACAGATATATCATATATCATGAAATCATTACATGGTAAACTTTGTATTGAATCTCACACGAGTAGCTGTAAACAAAACAAAATTTAATTAACTGAGTTCCAGATTTTATTTTTTATAACACTAGTACACGTATTGAATTTGATATTATATTTTATCACCGACGTTAATTACAGTAATTACAGTCCTTGGTTTATTATTTCGAATTTCTTTATTTATTTAAAGGGAGACACGGGCAAAATTTTAATTTCTTCGTTTTGAATTTTTCATTTACTATTCTGTAAATGTCCTGGAAATGAATACACCAGGAAGTCACAGGAACACATTTATTCTCCTTCTAGGGAATAAAATGGTTGTTTCCTAACTTGACCCACATGGGTCAGGTTACAGTGTTAGGATTTCACAATAGTTGTCACAGTGAACTCTGGAAACGTTTAAGATCATGTCAAATGAATGGGTTAGACTTGTTTCAATCATACAATATTCACAATATCTGTTTTTGTACCTACTAGGGATTGTTCAAGTCATACGACTTGTTTTAAAACTCGGTGATTCTGTCGGCATCTTAAGTTCGTTCAACACATATAGATATATTTACGCTTGAAACCAAAAATATACATTTTTTAATTTATACAAAATTTTATCCTGGGACTTTCGAAATTGTAATTTTAGCGTGATTTGAGTTCATAAGATCATTTTAATATTTATGTCATTAATTTGCCTTAGTTAATTTTTGGCACAATTATCATTTAAATTGTTGAATTTCAATTTAAAGACATGCCTTATCTCACTTTAAAAGCCCATCTTCTTCACGTGTCGTTAATCCTATTATCATGACTGATGTTTATTTAACTATAAAGATATGTTTTGTTTTGTACAATAAATGTTGTCGATATGTAGTCATCTTAATGTTCTTTGTTTGCTGTTTGCAAGTTGTCAGATACATGTAATGCATATAATTATATTTGCGTAAAGATAAAAGACAAACCTTAACATAATCATATTACATATGATATAGGTATTAAGTACACGAAAGGGTAAAAATGTATCCCAGTGCCAATTTAAATAAAAAGGTGACAACTTGACCACGGGAGGAGTCGACTCGAAAGCCCCACGACCAGTTAACCTTGATCGTACGATAACTTTGGAAGGAATAAGCCGGTTTATTCATTTGGTGGGGACATTGCCCATAGCCAGAAGATGAGCTTTATTGATGTTTGAGGTCATAAGGTCATAGGTCAAGGTTAGAAGGTGATTCTTCATGTTAAAATCCTTGTCAGATAATAACTTTAGAAGGAACAAGCCATGGTTCATATCACCTATATGGTCTATATGGACATTGAACCTGAGCAGTAGATGACAACTAATGATTTTGAGGTCATTTGGTCAAAAATCACGGTCACAATGACGATTAATGTAAAATCATTGTCAAATCAATAACTTGAGAAGGAATAAGTCACGCGTTTTGTTACTGTATAGGGACACTGTCCTTAGTCTCTTAGTGACCAGTAGAAAACCCTATCGATTTCGACGTCATTAGGTCAAATGTCAAAGCCACAGAGACATAAAATGTGAAATCTTTGTCTAATCAATAATCCGAGAATAAATAAGGTATTGTTATGTTACTTAGTGGGATTTTTTCTCAAAGCCAGTTGATGACTAGGCCTACTACTGATTTTGAGGTCATACGGTCAAAGGTCGATGTCACAGTGAATATATACGCATCTGTGACAGGCAGGTGGAGAAGGGGCATCAACGCCTATGGCACATGTCTAGTTTGCCAAGAAAATTCGGATATATAACTTTGTTACACTTGCGTATGACCACGGATTTAAAGTCCGTGGCATGACTGAGTAACTGGTGTACACACAACTTAGTAACATGTGCTTAGTTCTGTTGCATATGTTTTACCATGTTTTTTGGAATTATAACTGGATGACAATATTCATTTTTTAAAATTCATTATTTTCTGATTTACTACTGTAATTTTGGTACAGAACATGTTTATATTCAAAATACGGCGTGTTTTGGTATTTTGATAGGACCGAATTGACTCGAAATCCTTTTGGAACGGCATTACGGAGATTAATCTTTCACAATGGCTGCGCCCACGAAATGAAATGTGAATGATAACATGGCTTTTGTTTTTAAGATTTTCAAGACAGTACGAACGCATTGGAAAAAATCCATAGCGTTTACTGGTATAAGTGTATATGGCGTGAAATTCGGCATAGACAAATATGAGTAAGCGATCCTTTTTGTACAATGTCAAATAAGTCGTATAGTATTCGGACAAACACTACCACAGTCATCATACAGAGATCGGGAAAGTCCCGCGACCTGCGACATAGTCGCATTAACCCTTTACCCCATATATACGCGAAACAACGCACTTTCGACCCCCCCCCCTTTTTAGGCCTCAAAGAGTGAAATAATGTCCTATTTGGGCCCCAAACACATGTTTTCGTTTGAGAAATGTTGGTAAAAAAATTGAGCACTTTTTCGGCGCGGCCCCCCATCCAAAAGATACATCAGGGGGTTGCCAGAAGGGGGATGTGCCCCCTTCTGTTAGGGGGGTTTGAAGGGGGGCGGAGTCCCCCTCTTCGCCAAGAAAATTTTGGACTTGTGAGAGGCTAAAAATGACCCCAGGTCGATCATAATGTAACGTGTAACCAACGCTGAAAAGCCTTTGACTCTATCTCAATCCCTTGAGAAGTTGCAGCACTTTGTAATAAATTTTGATGGAAAAAATCGAGGCAAAATAGTGATTTTGGGCAATTTTGAGATGCCCCCTCGTTGCCATGGTAACAGGAAATTTAAGACTGAGCATGTCGTTACAAAGGCAATGGTCCAGTCAACATTTGTGCCAAGTTTGATTAGTATTGAAGCATTTTTCATAGTTTCATAGCATTTTGAACTTGTAACAGGAGGCTTTTCAGTGAAAACGGCCATTTTCCACAATATGCTCATGGGGGAAAGGGTTAAAATGATTTTAGTCGCATTGATTAGCCTGCAGATACGACATTAGGTTGCATGAATAAACAATGAGTAGACAAGTAATTTCTAAAATGCAAATTTGACCTGCAAGAAATTCAGCGAAAGCATGAAAGTCTTACTGTTTGTCAATCAATTAGCGGCATCAAATAAATTTCAAAGTGACATATTTCTTTGCTTCGCCTACAAGTACAGTAGGCAGGACTAATTATCTGCATTAAACCAGTTTAAGCCAGTTATCTGCCAACATCACCTGGTACAGTAGCTATGAGATAGCACCGTCAATTTTTTATGCTTTTCTGTTTGAAATATTATTAATCTTCTGTCGATTAGGAAAGCAAGGCAGTCAGTTTTTTAATGTCCAAAATAATTTTCAAAAGTTAAGATTTTCCATGCATTTGTAGTTATTAAAGCATTAGCTTCCATTCTTCCATTGTTTGCCGTTTCCGTCAGACACATTCAAAACCCGTCAGTCCAAAAAAATATTAGATTTAAAAGTTCATTAATTTTTTTAATATCTTCCTTCCTTAACAAAAATAATCCAGACCTTTTTGTGTTTAAAATCATGTTTTGTAACTTCAAACTTTATCCACAGAAAAAAATGTGTAACTATTTATAGTTGCACTGACAGAATAATCTGCGGTAAATCTAGGTCATCATAACCTGCCTATGAAAACTTAACAATAACAAAGAACATCACTACAATAATTGACAGGTCAATAGCCAATCAGATATCTGAACTGCATGACTTCTGTATGCTGGGAGTCCCTTTGATGTTGAGTTGTCAAAAAAAAAGACAATAATGAATGCTACTTAGGAGCCATTCAGTGCAAATAAAAAAAATGGACATTACACATTAAGTCATATATTATGTGATGTGTTATGGAAAGGTACTTATAAAATATTGGATTCATTTTAATGATGATTCTTTTTACCTTATTTATCTTCAGCAAATAAACAAACTGCTTGACAACAAAAAATAACAACAACAAATATAATGTATATTAAACCATGATGTTCATTCAAATAGGACCAAATTATTTCAATTCAAGTCTGCAATTGTTGATGAAATTTACCTACCTACCTACCTACCTACCTACCTTATAGACCCAATTGAAAATGGCCAGTAAGAAGTGGCAAACAAGTACATGTAGATTGTAGCTATTTTTCCAGGGTGATCCTATGATGCATGAGAAACAGATAAATATTTAATGTGTCCGAAAGAATACATCTTTTATTTAATTAAAATTAAATATTTTATTTTTTTTCCAAATAAATCTTTAAAACTTTGTTTTATACAGGGTCTTTTACACATGCTGCTACATTTTACTTGTCATGGAAAAGTCAAAATACATATTTTAGACCTTTATCCGTACTTTATAATCATTAAGAAAAACATGTCTCATTAGCTTTGAACAATGTCTCATAACTTTTAAAAGTGTCTCATAAGTTTTCCAACAGGTGGAGACATAGTCTCATCTGCAAAAATTCTTTCCTGATCTCTGATCATATTCATAATGATCAGTCATGTACATATTGGTCAGTCATATTCAAAATGATCAGTCATATTCATAATGATCAGGTCATATTCATAAAGATTAGTCATATACATAATGATCAGTCATATTCATAATGATCAGTCATATTCAAAATGATCAGTCATATTCATAATGATCAGGTCATATTCATAAAGATTAGTCATATACATAATGATCAGTCATATTCATAATGATCAGTTGTAATCATAATGGTCAGTCATAAGAATACATAATGATCAGGTCTAGGATTTCATGATATTAATTATTTATGGACAGTCTGTAAATTTTTGGACAATCCATAATTTTACAGATTTTCTTATCTGTAAATTTACAGACATTAAGTAAGAAAATAGTTTAAGTTGCATTAAAATTTAAAACAGCAGGTTAAAATGAATAAGGTTAGGTATTATATGATTAAATGTAACAGTATGCTAAGATTCAGAACAGTTTGATGACTTTCAATTTTCACTTTTAACAAAAATTTCAAAATCATCATACAAAGATGAAACTCACCCCATTACCTTTGTAAATATAAACAATCAATAAAACAACTTGTCTTAAGCTGCGGATTTTATTGTAAAACTAAAAACAGCAAATTTCACATTGAATATCTGTAAATTTATGGATTGAAAAATCTTTAAATTTCTAGACTGTCTATAAATTTACTGACAGCCCATAAATATCATGAAATCCTAGACCTGATGATCAGTCATATTCATAATGATCAGTTGTAATCATAATGATCAGTGATATACATAATGATCAGTCTGTCGTATAATGGTCAGTCATATTCATAATGATCAGCCATATTCATAATGGTCAGTGATATACATAATGATCAGTCATATTCATAATGATCAGTCATATTCATAATGATCAGGTCATATACATAATGATCAGTCATATTCATAATGATCAGTCATATACATAATGATCAGTCATATTCATAATGATCAGTCATATTCATAATGATCAGTCATATTCATAATGGTCAGTGATATACATAATGATCAGTCATATTCATAATGATCAGTCATATTCATAATGATCAGTCATATTCATAATGATCAGCCATATTTATAATGATCAGCCATATTCATAATGATCAGGTTATATTCATAATGATCAGTCATATTCATAATGATCAGACATATTCATAATGATCAGTCATATACATAATGATCAGTCATATTCATTATGATCAGTCATATTCATAATGGTCAGTGATATACATAATGATCAGTCTGTCGTATAATGGTCAGTCATATTCATAATGATCAGTCATATTCATAATGGTCAGTCATATTCATAATGATCAGTCATATTCATAATGATCAGTCATATTCATAATGATCAGTTGTAATCATAATGATCAGTGATATACATAATGATCAGTCATATTCATAATGATCAGTCATATACATAATGATCAGTCATATTCATAATGATCAGTCATATTCATAATGATCAGTCATATACATAATGATCAGTCATATTCATAATGATCAGTCATATTCATAATGATCAGCCATATTCATAATGATCAGTCATATTCATAATGATCAGCCATATTCATAATGATCAGTCATATTCATAATGATCAGTCATATTCATAATGATCAGTCATATACATAATGATCAGTCATATTCATAATGATCAGTCATATTCATAATGGTCAGTCATATTCATAATGATCAGTCATATTCATAATGATCAGTTGTAATCATAATGATCAGTGATATACATAATGATCAGTCTGTCGTATAATGGTCAGTCATATTCATAATGATCAGTTCATATTCATAATGATCAGTCATATTCATAATGATCAGTCATATTCATAATGATCAGTCATAATCAGAATAATATGAAATTAGGTGCTACCTATGGCGCGGAAAGCTCTTATGAATTATGATTTTAGCATAACATGTTTAGTGTACATGTAAACCAGATTTTTCTTGCAGGTATTTAGTACCGTAAACAAAACGGATAAATTGGTGGTGTTCAACCTATCATCGGGGCGCCCGAAAACTTCCGAACGTAAAGGGGGGCCACTGCGCATGCGTCGGCGTTTGGAAAATTCCGGCCGCCATTTTTGTTAATCTCTAATCACAGTTGTTGTTTTAACGTTATTTTTTAATGTGCTTATTTATCAAAATGGATACGTTAAAGTAACTTTTTATATTTAAAATCATTACTATAGTTCTGTTAATGAAATGCATGTTTATTTTCTGATTTTGTACATCATTCTTTCACCGGAAGTGTTATTTAGCATGCGTCTGCTAGCAGTTGTCTGAATTATGAAGACGCTCATTAAAAGCGCTATGATATCTATATTTAGCTCAAAAGGATTCCAAAACGGCGGCGCCCAGTTAACTAAGGATTTTTTCACAGCTCATTAGGTATAGGATATTTTTTTGAAATTTTCATTTACTTTTAATCTGATTTTATTTGAATTGATACGCGTCATACATGTTATCTAAGAGCGCTACAGCCCTTGCAGGGCCTTTGGCCCCGCTCGGACTTTCCGCGTAATAATAATCATAATGATCAGCGACATTCATAATGATCAGTGTTTTTTTTTGCAATATACATGTACATGTTTATGTATATATTTTGATTCTCCCTAAATGCATTAGACAGCTGACTTTCTCATAAAATTTCAGGCCATTTATGATTGAACAAAACATTTTCATATCTTATTACAGGGATGAGATGTTGCGAAGACAATACTGTGCAGAGGCAAAG